>NC_054870.1:54165822-54375822 GCF_018320785.1 Cheilinus undulatus | reverse complement strand
GGTGCCGGCTCTGCTGACGTGAGAGGCGTTAAAGAGCTGCCTGGGCGTCTGTCCGTACGTCTTTATCATCGTCTCCAGAGCTCGCCGCTGCACCGGGTCCTCCACGGCCGACACGTCCATGCCGAAGTAAGTCTGGACAAAAGATACAAACGGCGTCCTGCATTAAAGTCAAGCTAAGACATGTTTAGCTAACATGAAGAAGGGAACAAACATCAGACCTGACTGACGGGATTTACAAGCAAACTTCTATGAAAGTTTCCAGAAACTCCATAATTCATAAAATAATCTCCTGAAGTTTTACATCAGAACATTTTTAAATAATCAATACTTTGATCAAAAGATAAGGGCTAATTATGGATCAGCATCCAAATTTAGCACTGCAGATATTTCCCTCTAAAATAACACACAGACATTTCTGTTATGAATCTATAGTTTTCTTTGTGTGATACTATGACTTCGTTGTTGTCTTATTCTGCAGTTTGCTCATTGAACTCTGGTTTTATCCTCACATTTCAGCAGTCAGCTCTGGTAGCTTCTCAGCACACAGAGAGAGCAGAGGAACCAAACATTGACCAGTGAGACTCAAAGACAACCTAACATGGTGTCTGTGCTTACAGCGGGGTGGAAGACGTTGATGGCCTGGACGGCAGCCTTTCCTTTCTGCTTCAGACCGAACACCAGGTCGATCCACTGGCACAGAGTCTGAGAGACCTGGTCCGACTCCAGAGCCTGCCGATGGATCAGGATGAACAGACGAGGGTCGTTCCTCGCCCATGGAGGCAAGTTCACGTGATTCACCCGCTCACCGTTCTGACGGACGCCGAAATCAAAACCTGTGGTCAGAAAATAAAGTTTCTTTGATCAGGATGCTAGATTAGATAATCTAGGACAGTAATTCTCAACATGTGGCTCTTTTATGTCTTAACTTTAAATATTATTCCCTTAGAAAACCTTACAAAAGGGAAACTTTTTTGCCCTTTTTCACCATTTTTTGCCACTTTTCATCTCTTTTTTCTCCCCATTTTCATCCATTTAAGCTACCTTACATCATTATATACTACTTTCTTCCTCATTTTTGCCCAATTTAGCCACTTCTTTTTGGCAATTTCAAACTATTTATGCCCTTTTCACCATTTTTTTGTCACTTTTTGCCCATTTAAGCTACCCTTTGGCGTTAAATACCACTTGTTTTCTCATTTTTGCCACTTTTATCCCGTTTTTGCCCCTTTTCACCTTTTTTCTCCCCATTTTTGACTATTTAAGCTACCTTATGTCATTAAATACTAGTTTATTCCTCATTTTTGTTCATTTCAGCCACTTCTTTTGGGCACTTTTATGCCATTTTTGCCTTTTTTCATCACTTTTTTCCCATTTAAGCTACCTTTTTGCCACTAAATACCATTTGTTTCCTATTTTTTTTTGCCCATTTTTTGCCACTCTTGACTGCTTTTTGCCCATTTTAGTCACTTTCAGTCATTATTTTGCCATGTTTTTGCAACTTTTGCACCCCCTAAACCCCTAAACTCATTGTTTTGTCATTTCACTCATTTTTGCTACTTTCTGACCATTTTCCCACTTTTTCTCCCTATTTTTGCCCATTTTCACACATTTTTGTTGTTTTTGACCATTTTTGCCTCCTTTCACTTACTGTTATTGCTACTTCAAGCTTTTTTTTTTCTTTTACCACTTTTCACCACTTAGATTGTTGCTCTTGCAAATATATTTTTCAACAGTTTGGCTGTTTGGTTGAGCAGGGTTGAGCAACACTGATCTAGGATAATCTACCAGGATGTATTCTGGGCCGGCGGTTCAAAAACCTTTAACTGGGTCTAAAGTTTGTGGGTATGGAGATTTAATTTTAAAATTTACTTTCTGATCTTTGACTCTTTTTCTAAGCAGCGTTGCTTCAGATCAGAATAATCCGGGAAAATATCCTGTTAAGATTAAAAATATTTCATTAAAGGTGCTTCAGATGGATGTTTGCATCGCGACGACGGTAGAAGATGAAACCACACTCATTTATCATTTTTTTAAATTAAAGGAACAAAAACAACAAAAATAACCACGAAACACTCTCCTCCATGTGTGAAATGTTGTTTTAAATATTTTAATTTCTATAAGAATTCTGTGCAACCGCTCACACATTTATATTGATAATTCATATTTGAGGTTTAAATAAACAAAAAAAAAACCAAACAAGCCAGGACTGTGATGAGACGTGAATCCCAGTGTCTGTATCAGCGTCCTCTCAGCAGTTAAAAATACCTTAAGGGTGGTTCTCATGAAATCCAGGTTCAAAAGATTCCAGACATCAAAATTTCAAAAAGGAAACACAAATAGCAATATCTTAATTATTATTGACTATTAATTTCAAAACATGTCTGAAGCATTTTTAACCTTTTTATTAACATTTTACCAAAGAGATCTGTGAAAAATCTCATTACCGCAACTACTCTGAATCATCAAATACCTCTGAAAAATAAATTATTATTTAATTTTTTAAGACAGAATTCTTAAATGGTACGTATGGAATTACACAAAAACTTAATTAAATATTTTAAACATAAATCCTTTTTTATATTTTCACAGATTTCTCTCATTACTGCAACACACCCCTCAATCTGCAACCAGTTTTTTCCTGATATTTCCCAGAAACCTGACATGTTTTAAATGCCACATTGAAAAACTGAAATGAAAAAACTTAGATATTCTCCGAACCAAAGGAAAAGCTAATTATTATTGTTACTCTATTAATTAAGCTCATGAGGGGCACCTGTTTCAGTAATGATTTACATGTTTCGGAAAAATGAGTTTGATAGTTGTGGTCATGAGAATTAGACTTAAACTCCATTTTCATAAATATAGGACAGTAAAATTATCGGTGTTTTCATTATCATAGCAGTTGCTGGGTTATTTATGGAGACAGAGATATTTAAACAAGTATTTAACTTCAAATGAAAGCTGCAGAAGCAGCCTCAAATGTCATTTATCTACCGTGTTATTTATGGTTTAATTAATCAAGTGTAAATAGAGGGAAACCTGAATGCACCTTCCCTCACAATTGTAAAAACTTCATTAATGATGAGATTGAACAAAGATTGAAATGTGTCTGTGAGCAGCTACAGCATGCATACTCTATAATACATCTAAGTTTAATGCAACCTTTAGTTTCATCAACATGACTGTCTGAGGTTCATTTGTGTTTATTTATAAAATAGCATCATGAAGATATGAAGTTTTCCTCTTTACACATTTGGTTTTATTATGTTTTAAAGAAGACAGTGGAGGAGAATTAAGCCTGTAGTCTGGTACTGAAATGCACCGACCCTTTCTGAGTTCATGCTAGCAGCTTTTAACCAAGTCCAAAACAAAAACACGTCTGTGATAGATGAACAAAGGCGTGGAATAAATGTGGAACATTTAGAACCGACTCTACTTGGACCAGGATGACTTCAGGTTTTTGGGTCAAAGGTCATCACAAAGCTTTTAAACTACATATATTTAAGTTTTAACCAGGGTTAAAGGGATTTTAGTCTCTTCTTTATTCTGCACATCCAATTTCCCATATTCAATGACATTTGATCCCCATAATTGTCTTCTAAAGCTCTGAAACGACGGCCGGTGTGAGTGAAAGCTGTGGAGATTAAAGGTGTAGAGGTGAACGTAATTACCCTCTCTGTTGACCAGGAATTCTGGGAGGTAGAAAAACTCGGGGATGAGCTCTTTGACGTCCGTCATGGACTCGTAGGAGGACAGCCGCCACGTGGTGTTCATGGAGTGAAACGTCCGGTCGGGGATATCAAAGCTCTGGTCTGATGGAGTCCAAAGACAATCTCATTACACACTGGCCTCACTGATTGAAAAGATCCCCTTTCATGACCTCAGACAGACGCATGAATACGCTCACGTCACACAAAGAGGCGCCTCGCCGGATCAGAGGAAGGAGAAACGAGAGAGAGAAGAATGGAGAAGGACAGAGGAGAGGAAGGGCGAGGAGTCGATCAGAGGAAAGTTTAAAGAGGAAGAAACCTTTCATGGTCAAACGTGATGCAACGGCGTGCTGCTGGCCGAGATGTGAGATCAGGACGTTCCAGCGTTTCAAACTAAAAGCATCAAACGGCACGGTGCGTTCAATGACACGCAGACAGGTGGCACTCAGCGCTGCTAAAAGCTTTTTGGAGGAGTGTGATAATTATCTGCTGTTAAAGAGCCCTGCAGCGTCGTTTCACTCCACCTGTTAGAGCCGAGCATGAGGGATGGACATAAATATGCAATAAAGAACAAATGTCCCATCTCTGGTCATGCTAATGTAAGGACGCCATTCTCACAGAGATGATAATACCATGGCTTTAGTCCTGAAACATTACGACTCCTTCCCATGTAATAACTGCTACTGCTGCACAGAGATGACTGTTTCTCAAACAATCAGACTTCTCTGCCACAATGAAGCCCCTACGCTCAGCTGGTTCAGTAAAAACAACCTAACAGGACTTGTACATGTGTATTTCTTAGTTTAAGGTTTCAGACTCGCCTTGGTAAGCCAGGAACATCTTGGTGAACGGAGGCATTCGGACCAGGAAGTGCAGCACGGTGCCGCTGTTGGAATAATGGGAGCCGTAGTGATACGGCTGCACGGGAGGCATGGGGTCGTCCTCTCTGATGCCTTTCTTATACTCCTCCTCCAGGTACTGCACCAAACATTCAAACACACACAGAAATAAACGTCGGTTAATGCGTTTTCTTACTTCAGCTTCACAAACACAGCAGAGCGTTCAGCCGGCCTCACCCTATAGTTATCCACGTATCGATCCTCCTTCTCTTTGGACTGCACTGCGATGGGTTTGCTCAGATTCCTGCAGAAAAACAAGATGAAGCCAGGCAGTTAAAAACATGAGGTTCAGCTGTCAGGACTGACATTTTTATCATTTATCAGAAAATCTGTGTGATAAATCAGGCCTGCTCTCTCCTCATCCACTAAAGGAATCATTAAAAACTGATTATAAAGAAAAACCGGAGGATTTAAAGGAGACATACTGCTTAATATCCACCTCTTCAGTATTTCTGCCTCTATTCTTGGGGGTTCATCTGTAGTGCCACTGAATGTGGAATCAGCCAATCAACTGACTCCACTCAGGATCAGAGGTGGACTTAGTCTACCTGAGACTCTGATGGGGATTAACCAAAGTGTGCTGAAAGGGTTAAAAATGCATGAGCTAAATAAGAAAGTAGTGTATTTGTTAAGGATCCTAATCATGGTTAATGCCCAAAAATTAAAACATGAATATTCTGAAAATTAACTTGAGTGATAAATATGGAAAATGATGGACAGACCGGGATCTAGCAGACGTCTTCTCTCTAATATTTAGATAAAAATAAAACGTAGGACGTCTCTGCATGTTCATATTTATTCACTAAAAGTAAAAAAATCACAGACAGAAGAGCAGATGTGCCTCTCTTTATCTCATGTACTATAAAATACCAGAGTTTATTTCCTTTTCCTGTCTTAGCCATGATAACAGCTGTCTGAACACGCCCTCCCTCCACCACTCACCTGTAGATGCCGGGCTCCTGCAGGTCCAGGGTCTCGCTGGTGTAGTCTCTCAGGATGAAGGGGAACACCGGGTACTGCATCAGGTCGTTGAAGGAGCGCCCCGCGTGCTTGTTGAGATGAGTGAGGTACTCGAAGTTGGAGATCTGACCCGAGCCCCACAGCTGGGTGAGCGCCGTGATGTTCCCGTGCTCCAGCAGGTTGGGGAGGTCGGATGTCAGGATGTTGTGGTAGACGTCGTCACGGAACTGAGGTGAGCACGCAGAGTACGGGACAGGTTAGACTTAAGGAGGAGTGTAACAGGGAAACGTTTTAATGTTTGAATCAACCATGGTCTGAATTCTTCCTCCCAGGATCAGCAGAGACGTCTTTTTAAGCATTTATCATCAACAAGGAAAGAAAAAGTTTACTGCCTGCTGCCATTCACAAGAATCATCCTTTATTCTACCAAAACTCAGTTAAGAATGAAAAATCAGAAACAAAGATGTTTAATCCAAAAACCCGATGTCAAACACAAAAACATTTATTCTTCTAAATTTCATCAATGAATCAATGAATCAAAAAAAAAAAGGAAAAAGGAAAATAAAAACTCTGACTGTATTTGATTTCATTTTTAATTTGTCCTCTCTGTGTGATTTAGTCCCGCTGCAGAGAAAAGCATGCTGGGAGTTATCAGGTTGGTAGAGTAGAATGGTCAGACAGGACAGGACTGAATGAGAGAGGACAGAATGGAACATTTTCTCATTTCTTATTAAAGATAAAAATAAAGAACAGAAGAGAAATTACCTTATGTCTTTCTTTCTTTCTTTTATATTAAAAATGAAAAAAAAAAAAGAGAGAACCAATTTCAACTGAAGGTCTGACTGTGATTTTGTTCATTTCTTGCTTTGATTCTCTGGTAATGAATAAAAGATTACGGAAGAAACTTCAATAAAGTTCAACCAAAAATTTCAAAATGAAAGCCAGAACAAATATAGGGATGGATGGATGGATAAAAAGGATGGATGGATGGATGGATGCATAAAAGGGATGGATGGATGATGGATGGATGGATGGATGGATGGATGGATGGACGGATAAAAGAGAAATAGCTGGATGGATAAAAAGGATGGTTGGATGTTAGACCATGAAGGAGATTAATGGTAGCAGTAAAAGTCTTCCTCTAAACCAGCAGAATCTAATGTTTTAGTTTTCAGCTGATTTAACACTAGTTTAAAGAGACTTGGGTTTTCTGTCTGGCTGAATGCTACTGATCTCCACTCCCTACCCTGAATGAAATACTGAGAGAGAGACAGCCAGTCATGGTCTTGTCCCAGCCTTATTCCAGCTGCTCTACAGTCCCAGCACGGCTCCCTTCATGCAGTATAACCCGTGTTTGTGCCTCACCTTGGTGTTGTCGAAGGCTAACAGCAGGGTCCTGCCGTTGGTGAGGAAAATCTCCACTGCGTTGTCTCTTAGCTGCCACCAGCGTTTGTGCACCTCCTTGATCTCCTCGTACGTCCAGGAGAAGGACGGAGCCTCGGTCTCCCCGTGAAGGCTCTGTCCGAACACATCAACACATCAGGTTCTCAGCAGGTGAGCTTACATAATGCAGACAATAACCCTGAACTGTCCTCTGGCTTTACCTGGTTGTCATGAGCATCAGCAGCGTTATCCTCCACAAAATACATCCCAGACTTCCCTGTGAGAGAGAGAGGAGGTAAGTTTAAGGTAGTTAAAGCTTTATAGAGAATGACTGAGGCTGGAGACACACTGGCTGTTAACTATGAGTGCATGAATGCATGATGACTGCTGAGGTTTCCCCTCACATGCAGGAGAGTCTATGAAACAGGTGTGACGCAGCAGGGAGTAAACCTCAGGCCCAATAAACAGCTGAATGTGAAGATGGAGAAGTATTCTCAGGGTTATTTCATCTTTTAACAGTCTGAACACATCTAAAATCATTCTCCTACCCTCTACACAGAATGCTGATGAAATGCTGATTTGTTGTTCACCATGAAATAGGGAGTAATTCTTTAGGGACTTAAAATACTTAGACAGTTTTCCTTCAAAACTGGTTTGAAACATTCTTAAAAGTGTACCCAAGCTATGCTGATAAACTAACAGGTCTAACACTATAGCTGTTACCATGACATGGTATTCTCCGCCATGACACAAGAAGGATCATTTTGGGGCTTAAAGTACTTGTGCAGGCTTGTCTTAGTGGCGCCGTCTGCAATACTTGGCTAGCATGCGTATCATGTCAGCAACTACAAAAAAGCCTCATGGAGTTGTATCACCAAGTCAACAGAAAGTCCACCATTTTAAATTTTTGAAAAAAAAAAAGGACAAAGTTTATACTTCCAAGGGTACTTTCAGGATGAACTTATTCCTGAAATTTGGTTTGAAACATCCTGAAAGCTTTATTTACCAGCTCACAGATCTGACACTGGGATGTCACCATGCCTATGCAATACTTGCCATGAAACAGGAAGTTTTAAAGAGCTTAAAATGATTTGTACTGCAATGACAACTGTTGGACTGAGTCTAGTGGAGAATGAAGTTTCATCAGAGATTACGGGACCATTTAAAGATGCAAACCAAAAAATCTGTGATTGTGTTGGTGCTTTTTCTGTTTTTATGTGGGATTCAACGAATTTGATTCTTGTTACAGGTTTAAATCCTCTCTGGCATGTCTCACAAGCTGTCATATAACTGTCTACTCCAGCAAACTACTGTATTTTTTTCTAACTTGAAACCAAATTTCCTTGAACTTGCATTCAGTAATCCTTTTCTCTTTTTCCTGTTGGCAGATTGTTGATGTGAATGTGTAACACTGCAGAAATGCGATGAACAAACACATAAAAAAATAAAATCCATATCATAATTTAAATAATTCCAACATGACGTTGTAGATTTGATGAAATATCAGGCCTGTCTATCTGAAATTCGACACCTAGAGTTTCTCAGACACTTCTGGAACTTCTAGAAATCTTTTTAGGACTTTTTAAAGACTGCAGGAACCCAGACTCTCTAAACCCTTAGAGGGAACACATTCTCTGCGCCGTGTGACCGGCTGACTGTTTTATGCATGGAGCAGCTGTGAGAGATGGTCACTGTCTCACCCAGAAGCAGCTCCCCCGCCGTCTCTCTGGAGGGGGCGACGCTGATGCACCGTCTGGTGAACCTGAGGACAAAAAGACATTTCTCAAAGAAGAAATCCACAGCCTGAATAAAGCATGAACACCTCTCACTGCAGCATGGGCTGATGAGAGATTTATGTGCTTAACTCAGATCCTGGCGGCTCCCTGAGAGGGATGTCATGTTTACTGAAAGGTTACAGGCCAACAGAGACGGAGAGGACAGTGATACCTGATGGGCTCGCTGGTGGCTTTGTCTTTGACAGTAGAGGAGAAGGAGGAGTGGGTTTTATCCTCAAACAGGAAGGACAACGCTGGCTTCACCGTGTCTGAACAGGACAGGAGAGGAAGATTTAAAACAGTGAGAAACAGGTAAGAGGGGGGATATATCTGCCATTAACAAGAGTCTTTGAATGCAACACAAGCGGTTTCCTGTGATGTTTCTTCTTGCCTTCACCCCTAGAATACACATCAGCTGATATGAAATGATTTAGCTTCTCCTGTGGACACTCAGGCAGGTGAAGTTCTCATAATTTAGAAGTGTCTCTAAACCTTGATGTTCCACCACAGTTCTGTGCTTGATCAGGATATTTGATGACCTCCACAGCTGAGTGGACTTCCTGTTACCACTCAGAAAGATAAACCTATGAAACGACACGTCTGCTCCTTCTTTGTTATAAACTATAAGAAGTTTCTTGGCAGTCTCAGGTCTCATTTGACATCTCAATGGCTAACCTAAACTTAAGTGATCATTCAGACTTGGAAATTACATGCAATGCTCCCTAATGAGCCAGTAGTGTGCTAAAATCTCCTCATCTACATGCAAATCCCTCTAAAATATATGCAAAGTGGTTGCAAAGCCTGAATGGTGTTAAAAATAACAATGCCAAATATTTTCATGAGACGAGGCAGTGAAGTATCGTAAATGTGGAGAATAGCAAGCATACGGCTGCTGTTAAACACCCGAGCTACTGAGAGGAGGCCCTGGTTCAGTATGGACCAGGACATTTACGTGTGCTGGAACACATATGGACAAACAAAACCCAGTCCATGTCTGACTGTGGTCTGGGGGATCATTTCTCTGGCCTGTGTGCAAAAGACTGCAATCTCTGCAGCATCTGCATCTTCACTGTACTTCACTGTCTAAAACTAGGACTTCAAACATAAATGCATCTTCTCTGCAGGCTGCAGCATGCACAGAGTCTGTAGTCCAGGTCATTGTCAGTGTGGTCAGTGACACTGCTGAAAATCTGTGCAGAAATGCATTCTGTCAGGACATGTTGCCACGCTAGGGAGGGGAAACAGAATAACAGTAACTACTGACTATAAATCTGAGTTTAATAGGAGGGGGGGTACCTCTCCTTGGGGTCTGAAAGCCCCCACCTACATGCACAGACCTACAAACAGTCTGAGCAAAAAGACTTCTTCTACCCCCTTTTCTCAGCCTTGACCTGCAGACAAACTCCAAAACCTGCGCAGCAGCTTCACATCCTTAACTCTAAACCACTGATCATCAACTGGAGGTCTGGGGGCCACATCCGGCCCCTCACAGCTTCCCATATGGCCCGCAGAAGCTCGAATAAATTCAGAAAATGTGCTGAGGAAAAATATATTGCTGTATATTTTTTTTCTTTAAAGATTTACGTAATGTTTGATCAGTTTTACAAAAATCCAACTATTATTAACCTTTATTAGCAAATAAGATGCATGACCAACACATACTCTTCAGTCCATTCCTTGGTGAAGCAGCAGATTTCTGCATAAATTAAACAGTTCAGGGGGGTTGAGAGTTTATTTCTACTGCCTGAGGATGAAAACAAAAGACCTGCTCCCTTCCTATGTTTTTCACCAATCAGGATGCAGCTTATTCACATCTAACTACATGAGGCTTAAATATCTCAATCGCCCCCTTGTGGCTGGCCTCAGTGTAGGTAACAGAGCCTGAGTTCACTGCTTAAGGATCAAAATAAAGTATATTTCAAAGGTATTAAATCATTTAGACAGAGGTGTTTCTTTGAAGAGCAACACTGCTCGAAACATCACTACGTTGGTGCAATATATAATTATATTTTTGGAGCCCTGCAGTGTGTGAGACGTTTTTCT
Organism: Cheilinus undulatus; assembly: GCF_018320785.1. NCBI lineage: Eukaryota > Metazoa > Chordata > Actinopteri > Labriformes > Labridae > Cheilinus > Cheilinus undulatus. The sequence goes on along the minus strand of NC_054870.1, from coordinate 54,365,052 downwards.
GTTCATTGTTAGTCTCATTTTCGGCTCAGCACCTGCCCACCTTGGTTTGGATGTGCATGTAGACTTTTCTCCTGCCGTATGTTTTATTCAGGTCATTTAATAGACTGAACTCTACAGTATCTGCATAGACAGGAGCTGATGACCCCTGATCTAAATCCACCCCACCACCTTCACCTTTGACTCAGCCACATGCACACTAACCTTCTAACCCATCCATTCATCCACGCTCACTCACCAACTCTCCTCTCATGGCGTTATCAGAGTCACATGACCACGGGGCATAAACGTGCCAAACACAGAGATCTAACGTGTTAAACCAGTTTAAAAAGGTGTCCTTACCTTCAGGCTTGCGTCTGTCTTTGAGCAGGTATTTGTTCGGGATGGTGAGGTAGCATCTCTGCAGCCGCCGTCTCTCCCGGTTTGGACCCTCAGTCGGGTCCAGCTGCCATGATATGGGGTAGGATGTGGGATCGTACCAAACCGCACTGAAACAGGAACATTACAGAACAGTCAGACACTTTTTCTATCAGTTCTACAATCCCACTCCACATGAGGGCTCAGCAAATCCCAGGGTTCTGGATTTTACCAGAGACTGCAGCTGTTTTCAGAGGTGGACAGAAAAGGATCATAAACACGACGGAGACAAAGTTTAAGTTCAGATTTTAAAGCCTAATGCATACCTACACCACTATTTACAGCCATACTGTAATATTTACAGAGAAATTATTGTTTTTTGTTAAGAATTATTTATGGTCTTTTGTACCTTTATTAGATAGAGGAGGACAGTGGATATTCTCACAAACAGGGACGAGAGCGGGGAGTGGCAAAGGCCACAGGCCAGATTCAAACAGGGGCCGCCCACGTGCATGGGGCGCTTCTTAAACCACTAGGCTATCTGCGTGCCCCATGACACCTGTTTTTAAAGGTGCTACATAAAAAAAGTTATAATTATAATTATTATTGGAATATGACTGGTTGAAACTCTTGGTAGAGATAAATTAGGACGTCTCCTCATCTCCACATCCCACTGTAGACGTGTAGCACTAACATAACATCTAACATCTTTTACTTTTCTCTCCTTTTTTCCTTCTTAAACTTGTTGAATATCTACTCTATGAGGGTTTAATGCACGGCTTTGCTGAGCCGTCACTGCTGATCTGTCTGAGCAGGACCAGAAAGAGAGAGAGTGTTGAAATGCCCACCGGTCGTGTGTGAGTTGTTGCACCAGCTCCTGCCAGTGTCTGCTGGCGCTCAGGTCGGTTTTATAGAGTCCTCTGATGTGCTGAATGACTTTCTTTCTCTCCATGCCCTGCCGCAGAGACACATTCTGAGTGATATCGGCTGCAATCTTGGAAATGTCCTTGGACTTTCCGTCCAGCCTCTGGATAAGACTGCAGAGAAATGAAAACGGAGGGATTAGAAGATGGGAACAAAGACAGGATTCTTATTTAGTTTTTGCTTTAGTGGAGATTAATCTCACACCAAGAGAGAAAGCCAAGACTTACTTTCTCTGGGTGTTGGCCATCTTCTTTTCCCATGCCAGTTTGCTTGTTTTCTCCTCAGCTTCATACTTGAATTTCTCCTGTGAGATAAATCAGAAGTAAACACGTTTTTAGCAAACGTCAGTGTCGCTCTGTGGTCAAGAGGAAGCGGGCTGTCCTGGTTTGTCACCTCAAATCTTTGTATTTCTTTCCTCTGGCCGCTGAAGTTTGATAGAAGGCGGATTAACCCATTCCTACCTCTTTGATGGCTTTCAGCAGGTCCTGTTTGTGAGGTGAGTTCGGTGGGATGAGGCGATGTCCGCAGAGTTTAACCGAGGTCATGAACACGCCAACGGCGTTCAGCTCCTCCTTGGTCAGGCTGTCCTTGTGGTCGTGCAGCATCTCATACAGGTACAAGGACAGCTTAGGCCCGTGCTGACAGAGAAAGAAGAGAATGGCACGGTGAGAGTGTCGTTTTTTCTGAAAGAGTCACAATAAAACTCTGAAACAGCCAGCCATGGATGGTAGAAAAACTCTGAAACAGTCAGCCACGGATGGTAGAAAAACTCTGAAACAGTCAGCCATGGATGGTAGAAAAACTCTGAAACAGTCAGCCACGGATGGTAGAAAAACTCTGAAACAGTCAGCCATGATTGGTGGAAAAACTCTGAAACAGTCAGCCATGATTGGTGGAAAAACTCTGAAACAGTCAGCCATGGATGGTAGAAAAACTCTGAAACAGTCAGCCATGGATGGTAGAAAAACTCTGAAACAGTCAGCCACGGATGGTAGAAAAACTCTGAAACAGTCAGCCACGGATGGTAGAAAAACTCTGAAACAGTCAGCCACGGATGGTAGAAAAACTCTGAAACAGTCAGCCACGGATGGTAGAAAAACTCTGAAACAGTCAGCCATGATTGGTGGAAAAACTCTGAAACAGTCAGCCATGATTGGTGGAAAAACTCTGAAACAGTCAGCCATGGATGGTAGAAAAACTGAAACAGTCAGCCATGGATGGTAGAAAAACTCTGAAACAGTCAGCCATGATTGGTGGAAAAACTCTGAAACAGTCAGCCATGGATTGTGGAAAAACTCTGAAACAGTCAGCCATGGATGGTAGAAAAACTCTGAAACAGTCAGCCATGATTGGTGGAAAAACTCTGAAACAGTCAGCCATGGATGGTGGAAAAACTCTCAAACAGTCAGCCATGGATGGTAGAAAAACTCTGAAACAGTCAGCCATGATTGGTGGAAAAACTCTGAAACAGTCAGCCATGATTGGTGGAAAAACTCTGAAACAGTCAGCCATGGATGGTAGAAAAACTCTGAAACAGTCAGCCATGGATGGTAGAAAAACTCTGAAACAGTCAGCCATGATTGGTGGAAAAACTCTGAAACAGTCAGCCATGATTGGTGGAAAAACTCTGAAACAGTCAGCCATGGATGGTAGAAAAACTCTGAAACAGTCAGCCACGGATGGTAGAAAAACTCTGAAACAGTCAGCCATGATTGGTGGAAAAACTGAAACAGTCAGCCATGGATGGTAGAAAAACTCTGAAACAGTCAGCCATGATTGGTGGAAAAACTGAAACAGTCAGCCATGATTGGTGGAAAAACTCTGAAACAGTCAGCCATGATTGGTGGAAAAACTCTGAAACAGTCAGCCATGATTGGTGGAAAAACTGAAACAGTCAGCCATGGATGGTAGAAAAACTCTGAAACAGTCAGCCATGATTGGTGGAAAAACTGAAACAGTCAGCCATGATTGGTGGAAAAACTCTGAAACAGTCAGCCATGATTGGTGGAAAAACTCTGAAACAGTCAGCCATGATTGGTGGAAAAACTCTGAAACAGTCAGCCATGATTGGTGAAAAAAACTCTGAAACAGTCAGCCACGGATGGTAGAAAAACTCTGAAACAGTCAGCCATGATTGGTGGAAAAACTGAAACAGTCAGCCATGGATGGTGGAAAAACTCTGAAACAGTCAGCCATGATTGGTGGAAAAACTCTGAAACAGTCAGCCATGATTGGTGGAAAAACTGAAACAGTCAGCCATGGATGGTGGAAAAACTCTGAAACAGTCAGCCATGATTGGTGGAAAAACTCTGAAACAGTCAGCCATGATTGGTGGAAAAACTGAAACAGTCAGCCACGGATGGTAGAAAAACTCTGAAACAGTCAGCCATGGATGGTAGAAAAACTCTGAAACAGTCAGCCATGATTGGTGGAAAAACTGAAACAGTCAGTCATGGATGGTAGAAAACCTCTGAAACAGTCAGCCATGGATGGTAGAAAAACTCTGAAACAGTCAGCCATGATTGGTGGAAAAACTCTGAAACAGTCAGCCATGGATGGTAGAAAAACTCTGAAACAGTCAGCCATGATTGGTGGAAAAACTCTGAAACAGTCAGTCATGGATGGTAGAAAAACTCTGAAACAGTCAGCCATGATTGGTGGAAAAACTCTGAAACAGTCAGCCATGGATGGTAGAAAAACTCTGAAACAGTCAGCCATGATTGGTGGAAAAACTCTGAAACAGTCAGCCATGGATGGTAGAAAAACTCTGAAACAGTCAGCCATGATTGGTGGAAAAACTCTGAAACAGTCAGCCATGGATGGTAGAAAAACTCTGAAACAGTCAGTCATGGATGGTAGAAAAACTCTGAAACAGTCAGCCATGATTGGTGGAAAAACTCTGAAACAGTCAGCCATGGATGGTAGAAAAACTCTGAAACAGTCAGCCATGATTGGTGGAAAAACTCTGAAACAGTCAGCCATGGATGGTAGAAAAACTCTGAAACAGTCAGCCATGATTGGTGGAAAAACTCTGAAACAGTCAGCCATGGATGGTAGAAAAACTCTGAAACAGTCAGCCATGATTGGTGGAAAAACTCTGAAACAGTCAGCCATGATTGGTGGAAAAACTCTGAAACAGTCAGCCATGATTGGTGGAAAAACTCTGAAACAGTCAGCCATGATTGGGGGAAAAACTGAAACAGTCAGCCATGATTGGTGGAAAAACTCTGAAACAGTCAGCCATGATTGGTGGAAAAACTCTGAAACAGTCAGCCATGGATGGTAGAAAAACTGAAACAGTCAGCCATGGATGGTAGAAAAACTGAAACAGTCAGCCATGGATGGTAGAAAAACTGAAACAGTCAGCCACGGATGGTAGAAAAACTGAAACAGTCAGCCATGGATGGTAGAAAAACTGAAACAGTCAGCCACGGATGGTAGAAAAACTGAAACAGTCAGCCACGGATGGTAGAAAAACTGAAACAGTCAGCCATGGATGGTAGAAAAACTGAAACAGTCAGCCACGGATGGTTGAAAAACTGAAACAGTCAGCCATGGATGGTAGAAAAACTCTTAAACAGCCATGGATGATAGAAAAACTTAGACTGAGAGTCGACCTTCAGTAAACCCCCAGAGGAGGAGCAGAGTGAAAGAAAAGTCCCGTGGTGATGCACAGTGCTGAAGACGAGCATGAATGCATCAATCAGAGTTATTTTAGAGTCACTGCTCCTGGGAAAACTGTCTGAAGGAGTCAAAATGACAACTCTGTGCACTTTCTCCCTCCACCTCTGAAACACAAACTGAAGTCATTCTGCCTCTGGATGTGAAAACATGAACTGAACTGCAGTTTTTAGAGTCTGGAGCTCAGCAGAAATTTAACATTACACATTAAAAAAACTCTAAAGTCACAGGAGCAGAAGGTGCACACTTCTGATCAGAGATGCTCCTGACTGTGACTCTACCGACGCCAGAATTTAACCCTTTAAGGGTGAAGAGGCCATATTAGGAAACAAAAAGTGTCAACATCCTCATCTGTACTGTAAATCAATGTTCAAAGGTTTATCTTCTTCACATTTACAGAGAATATTACTCTCCACGCTCACCTCCAGACCCGGGCTGAGGCTCTCCTTCAGGATATCTGCGTGTTGTCGATCAAACACAAACTCCAGCGCCTCCTTCCTGTCAGATATGGGAAGTGCGGGACTGAGCGTGTGCACGAGCAGGCGCCCGATTTGCACCCGGAAAGTGTCCCGACACGACCACAGGATCCTCCTCCATTGCTGGTGTGGGGCTCCTCCGCGGCCCGTGCTGCCCTGTGAGACCACAAACGTCCACAGCAGGTCACACAGAAAGCTCTCACTTCATCACAGCTCTATAAACCTCTCAGAGGCCGCTGTCCTACCAGGCTGATCTTGATCCCATCTATCATGAGGCGGAGGATGTCCTTCTGGAAGCTCTTCTTGCTGGCAGGCGGCAGGGTGAAGGGAGTGGGCGAGTGGGGGACGGAGGAGGAGCCGCTCTCCTCCTGAGGCTGGTCTCCTGGGTCTGGTGTGAGAAGCTGCTGGTCTGGAGAGTCGGGGATGTTCAGCAAGTCGAATAAATCCTGACTCACATCTGAAACAAGAGACATGAGATGGCGAGTTAGACCTGGATCAGAACTAAGATCTGAAGAGGAGTGAAACTCTGTCAGCTCACATCTCAGCAACCAGAGGAGACGAGGAAGTGTTTTAGGCCATGACTTTTAGAGGAACTCCACTGAAAGTGATGCATTCTTCAGGCCACTGTGAAAACAACTAACCTCCACATGAAGGAAGGTACTGCACCAGTACAAGTACAGCAAAAGCTGGAAAGGGTCCCAAAAAAACCGACCTGTACCGTCCCACTTTTCAGCACCCTTCCGTAGGGGTGCCAATCTTACGTACCAAAAAGGTGGAGCTACACACAACAATAGGGGCTGTACTGTCGTCACGTCAGCACGCGACTCAGCTGCTCGCCTCCGGCTTCAAAACACGGAAGTCAGAGCTGTGAGGAGTGGCAAAAACAGGAGAAAAATGGACTAATATCTGCCTAAATGGGAAATATTTGGACTCGACAGAGATCCAAACTGTTTCCTAGTCTGTGGATGTTGGTATCTGACCACAAATCCAGTTTCCTGACGTTTATCTGGATGATTTTAAGAACCTGAGCCTGAAGGCTCACATCAGCCTGATCCATCCATGATGGATGAGAAACTAAATTAATGCTGAAGTTTTGTGAATATGAAGCCTTAGATGAGTTCATTCTCTTCCCTAACTAGTTATTAATCTACGTCTTACGTTAGGTAACCTGTGAAAACATCGCTCTGTGGTTGTTGGACGTGTTTGTAAAACTTCAGGCTGCAGACTATTTTACAATGAGATCAGCGCATCCCGGGTTTCTGACTTAACCTAGCTTGATTTTAACACCAGCTGAATTTTTACTTTATTTTTAATGTGGTGAATTCTCACAGTACAGCTCTGAACTTTCATATTTAGTTACATAAACTGTTCTAGACTAGATATATTCACATATTAACGCAGCGTTACGACTCAAACCATCTCTGTACACGTATTCATCAGCTGAGGATCTATACTGATGGCAGTTAACATCATTCAGACGTAGTTATTTTTTAAAAAGCACTCTCAGCTGAAATAAAGCTGTTTACTGCTTATTCTCTACTGATTTCTGTCACTCATCCTTTCTATAACTCTGCTGCTGCAACAGCTGACTCACGCTGTCTGTAACTTCACATTCATCGCCTTTACAGCCCCGCCCACCAAGCGAGAGCACGGGTGTCTGTGGAAACGCTAACTGACAGATATAAACTTGTCTTAAAAGGGTAAAATATGTCCCCTCTAACATGGACCTGCTTTAATCTGAATAAACTCTTTATCTGGGATAAACTCTCAGATCTATCATCCATGGCTGACTGAAATAATCTAAAAAGGAATCTTAGCTTAGTCTTGTAGCTAGTGACCTGCAGTCTTTACGAAATCTCCATCTGAGACTAAAAACTCAGTGAGTCTTTAGAAGGTAGAGAGTGTCCGAGGTTAGTCTTCTAAAGTTTTACCAAAGTCCTCCGGTGTGAGGTCAGTCTGAGATTCATGCCAGGAGAAATAAAGGACAACAGACCAGATAAACCTGGACTCAGGTAATAAGAGACTCAGAGCTGATAAACCCATCTCATCTGGTCTTTACCCCCTGGACTGACCCAGATTCCCTGGTGATGTGAGGGTTTTACAGATCTCTGGAGCTCAGTGCAGACCAAAGATCCGCCACACGACAAGACCGTTTTTAGTTTTTAGAATTCTGCTGGCGATGGTCACAGCGGTCTGCAGCTCAGATCAGCTGTCTGATGACATTTCCTGTGAATTAGTTTGGAACATCACAGAGAGCTGGTTTCAGGACCACAATGGAAATGAGGGTTTCATCTAAAAAAGGCTACAAAAATATTTGTTCAAAGTGCAAAAAACTTCTATTTGATTGCATTTTAAACAGAATATTCTCCCCTGTGAATGCAGCTTCGAAGCTTAAGTTTTAATATATCTGAACAGGAATAATCAGAGTAGCATTAACCATCCTGAATCTTGAAACTCCTTTCATGACGGCTTTAAAGAACCTTAAAAATCCTTGGTGATCCCCGTGCCTCGCACTCAAGAGGAGATATTACACTCTGAAATCACTGGCAGCGTGTTAGCAGAGTCAAAGAGGATATTGCAACTGTTCAGACATGATGTTTCTGGAGTTACCTCATGTTTTTGTCTCCTGGCTTCCTCTGGCACACACGATAATCTTATTAATACCCTACAGTCAGTCATATGCTGCTATTTCTCACATCTTTTCATTTGTGCATGTTTGAGATTACAGAGAGGAATATCTGTAAAGTTCCTCTGGTGTGATGCAATCTGATTTTTAATTTGGTAAGATTTGAAAACTCCTGTAGCTCAGCCCGGCCCGAGGCGAGGGAGAGCACGGAGAAGATGAGAATAGATAAGCAGTTTTATTTTTACCGTGGTAAATGAGCCTGTTGACGGCGAGGACGACCAGCCTTTGCAGCCGCTGGACAAACTCGGTCTCGCTGGCGCGGATCGGGTTTTCTTGGCTCATCCTCCTCTGCATCATCTGGTGGAGCTCGTCGCTGGCTACGGACCGCATCCGCATCAAGAGGGAGTCCGTCTGGGCCAGGGAGAATCGACGCCAGGCTACGAGAACAGCTTGGAATCAGTGGCAGGAACACTTCACATCATTGAGAGTAATATCACACATTCTTCCTCCTTTAAGCTCAGAAAAGGTGATGGGAACGACCCAGGAAAGAGAGGAGCATCTGTGCAGAAATGCTTAATAACAGTGATTCTGTTAAATATAAAACATGCACACACAAAGGCACCAGTAGACAGGACGGTACTGGGCTGATTAACCCCCAGGTGAGAGCCGGGGTACAGGTTAGTTCACTGCAAACACGAGACACATGCTCCGCGTCAGGGAGGATGTTCTCGGCTGTGGACCGCGGCCCCAGCTACCTGCGTCACAGTGGAGCATGTAGGACGGAGCTCCGGAGGGGGAGGGGAGGGGGGAGTCCTGGGACAGGAAGCTGAAGGGGGGGGGCAGAGGGATCTGGCCGTAGGAGCAGTAGTGCTGCCGGGGGATGCGGGGGATTATGGAGTCTTTCATGGCGATGGAACCTTCGGATCAGGATGAGGAGAGGATCGAGGAACACAGGTGAGAGTGGACAGGTGAGAATGGCAGGTCAGAGAGGACAGGTGAGAGAGGACAGGTGAGAGCGGACAGGTGAGAGAGGACAGTTGAGAGCGGACAGGTGAGAGAGGACAGGTGAGTGAAGACAGGTGAGAGAGGACAGGTGAGAGAGGACAGGTGAGAGCGGACAGGTGAGAGCGGACAGGTGAGAGAGGACAGGTGAGAGAGGACAGGTGAGAGCGGACAGGTGAGAGAGGACAGGTGAGAGAGGACAGGTGAGAGTGGACAGGTGAGTGAAGACAGGTGAGAGAGGACAGGTGAGAGCGGACAGGTGAGAGAGGACAGGTGAGAGCGGACACGTGAGAGAGGACAGGTGAGAGAGGACAGGTGAGAGAGGACAGGTGAGAGAGGACAGTAGAGTGAAGACAGGTGAGAGAGGACAGGTGAGAGCGGACAGGTGAGAGCGGACAGGTGAGAGAGGACAGTTGAGAGCGGACAGGTTAGAGCGGACAGGTGAGAGAGGACAGGTGAGAGCGGACAGGTGAGAGGGGACAGGTGAGAGAGGACAGGTGAGAGAGGACAGGTGAGAGAGGACAGGTGAGAGAGGACAGGCGAGAGAGGACAGGCGAGAGAGGACAGGCGAGAGTGGACAGGTGAGAGAGGACAGTAGAGTGAAGACAGGTGAGAGAGGACAGGTGAGAGCGGACAGGTGAGAGAGGACAGTTGAGAGCGGACAGGTTAGAGCGGACAGGTGAGAGAGGACAGGTGAGAGCGGACAGGTGAGAGGGGACAGGTGAGAGAGGACAGGTGAGAGCGGACAGGTGAGAGAGGACAGGTGAGAGAGGACAGGTGAGAGAGGACAGGCGAGAGAGGACAGGCGAGAGAGGACAGGCGAGAGTGGACAGGTGAGAGCGGACAGGTGAGAGAGGACAGGTGAGAGAGGACAGGCGAGGGAGGACAGGCGAGAGAGGATAGGCGAGAGAGGACAGGCGAGAGCGGACAGGTGAGAGAGGACAGGTGAGAGAGGACAGTTGAGAGTCTGAGAACATGTGGGACAAAAAACACTGCAGAGAGGACTTCTAATGCTGCTGCTAAGAGGAAATGCATCAGGACATTTACTTCATAATAGCAGTTATCCTTGAACTGTCACTCTTTCATTCACGTCGTTAAAAAGTGGGCGGAGCCAGAGCAGATCTAAAGTCCCATATTTGTTCAGAGCAGTGTGAATCTTTCAGAATCAGTTTCTCCTGAGTCAAATGAGATTAAATATAATTCCTAAAATTTCATAAACAAATATATAACATACTATAATTTAAACATAACAGCCTAACCACAGCTAAACTCCTAACAAACCTTTGTTATAATATAATTTAAATATAAATATATATATAACAGCCTAACCACAACTAAACTCCTAACACACCTTTGTTATAATATAATTTAAATATAAATATATATATAACAGCCTAACCACAACTAAACTCCTAACACACCTTTGTTATAATATAATTTAAATATAAATATATATATAACAGCCTAACCACAGCTAAACTCCTAACACACCTTTGTTATAATATAATTTAAATATAAATATATATATAACAGCCTAACCACAGCTAAACTCCTAACACACCTTTGTTATAATATAATTTAAATATAAATATATATATAACAGCCTAACCACAACTAAACTCCTAACACACCTTTGTTATAATATAATTTAAATATAAATATATATATAACAGCCTAACCACAGCTAAACTCCTAACACACCTTTGTTATAATATAATTTAAATATAAATATATATATAACAGCCTAACCACAACTAAACTCCTAACACACCTTTGTTATAATATAATTTAAATATAAATATATATATAACAGCCTAACCACAGCTAAACTCCTAACACACCTTTGTTATAATATAATTTAAATATAAATATATATATAACAGACCGACATTCTGAGATCATCTTAAAAACAATCTGGGCTCTAAACGCCATTTTTATCATATCTGTCATGATGGCGTGTAGATTTGTGGTCATTTTAAGTATAAAATAAATAAACTTAAGACATCTTTGTTTCTGGATTTAATATCAGGTGTTTTGGTTAAAGTGTCTTATAAAATAAATGTAAATCTCCAAAGCTTTGGTACTTTACGGCGTTACAGATCATTAAATTCAGAGTTTGTAGCGTTTTGCGGTTTGATAAGGAGTGAAACTGTCAGCAGCATTAATACATCCATAAATGAAACAGTGAAAAGCTTGTAACCTTAAAAACATTCAGGTTGAACTCAGCGCCTGTACATTCTGATTTATTATTATAAATCCTCCTCATGCTTGCGTGTGAAACCCTCACCTGCTATGCTCCTCCTTTTCTGGTAGATGGCGTGGTGAGGAGAACTCGGCGCATTGACGGAGCTGCTCAGCTTCTGAGGCTCCTGATTGGCCGTTGTCTTTATGAACTCGATGGCCGACTGGAGGACACGGAACTGCAAAGCCACGGCCATCTCTGGGTTCAAGCATAAAAGAAGACTGAGTAAAAATAAAGGCTTCACAGAGTCAGGGAGTAGTTTTAGTCTGTGTCCTCGCTCTAATGCAGTTCCTCTATGACTGCTGATATTTAATAAATAATTATATAAGAAATAAAAACACACTGGAGCATAGCACAGCCTTTCTCCAGAGAGGACGACCCGGTGTTATAACCAGGAATGAATCTGATCCCAAACTAAACTCTTCTTTAACCTCTGAGTAATGTTTTTATGAATGAAACTCTCTCTAGTAAACAGGCTGGAAGGTTTCCTTAAACACTTATTTATACTTATTTATTGAGACCAAACTCTAGAAAATCCTCATGAACAGGCTGCATTTATCTGGTTAGAAAGATGACGAGTTTATGTGAGTAACTGACTTTTATCATCTGTTTGGTTCATATTATGATCACCATGTTTTACCGAGCCTTTACTTAATCTATCTCGTCTTTTCTTTCAGTAAATCAGATCCTGTTTGGTGTTCTGGAGAGAGTCTTCACACATAAGCCTTCATAAAAACAGACAGAATTATGGATTTACATCAGGAAACCTGCTGAGCTCCAGACCGACTGTGTCGTATGATTGTTTGCTCTGATAGGCTCTCAGGAAATGTGACAGACACAACATTCGTCCAATCACCCTTCAAAAACGTTTTTGAAGATTGAGCCCTTCCCAAACACATCTACGGGTTTCCTCTGTGGTTATGTGAAACAGTCTATCTGGAGTTTTAGTCCACAAACGAAGTAACCTGAGCCTGAACCTGGAGTTTAAGTTAACAGTTTAAAACATTTCCAGCCTGGTACAGTCTATTAGCGTCTAAATACGCCTGATAAAGGCTCCCATGAACACCACTCTCCTGTTTCAGTGATCACAGGATGATGATACCAGCTAATGAAAACACTGAGTGCTAATGAGGAGCAGAGGGACATTTCTTTTAATGAAAAATTAAAGAAGAGCATTGAGTGTGAAGCTGGAGATGTGAAACTTTTCTAAAATTACAGCTCCACTCTGCAGTGTTGGATAATGAAGTGACAGAGCCAGCCCTCACCCTGCGTGCGCCGCATTTTGCTGGTCTGCATGAAGCCCAGTAAGGTGACGAGGTCCTCAATGATGCGGAAGTACTGGGACCCCGAGGAGCTGCAGGAGTGGATGGTGACGGCGACAAGCAGCTGCTGGATGTCACACACCAGGAGCTTGTAGTCGTTGAGGGGAATCCTGCAGAATCAAGAGGAGGAGGACAAATATGAAGCACAGGAAGCGGATCGATGAACAGAGGGAGAATTAATGATTTAATTCAAGCCGGGAGACAAAAGCCACCGGCCCGTGCAGGTGTCTGAATGAATCGCGCTCTGTTCTGGCAGCCGTACCCGTTCTCCATGCCGTTGAGCGTGGAGAGGGTGTTGAAGAGCACGTAGAGCAGGCCGTGGTCGAGCAGGATGTCTGCCAGCTTGGGGCAGGCGTTGAGGAGCTGCAGCAGCATGCAGAGGATGTTGTGCACCAGAGAGTTCTCGTACAAAGAGTTCTCAATCAGACCCAACACGGGGATGACACAGCGCTTCCTGAAGGGTGAGATATTTTCCATTTCCTCCAGGTCCAGACTGGAAAACAAGACAGGATAGAAGAAGATGCAACATAAACGCTGCAAAAAAGAAACCTAGCTCAGATGAAATATCTGATCAACAAGATAGATTTCTTTGAAGCAGACACCTTATCTAAGCATTCCTTCACACCAAATACGAGCCACATCCAAAAACCAGCACAGATTCACGTCTTTTCAGGATTAAATTATGCAGAGAATGTGGCCGGGATTGTCTGCATTATTCAAAACATCTGCCAAGCAAATCTGACTAAACTGTCCTGAAAGAAAATGAGCTTACAGACTTTTACTAAAACTTTCGTGCCACACTGCAGGAAAAGTCAAGGATCTTGACTCAAATGATAAAAAATTCAGACATCACATCAAAATGTAATGTTTCATTAAGCTTCCATGAAAACCTGATTAAAATAAACACTCAGAACTCTGAAATGGCCAATCAGGTAGTTTAGAGCAGAGACGCTCAACTGGTGGTTCAGGACCAAACGTGGGTCATGGAGAGGTTTCCAGCGGGCACAGGAAAAAATACGTCTAAATGTCCACAACATATGGAAGCCCTAAGTGGACAAACTCTGTTTTGCTGTGATAGCCTGTAGTTTTGGTTGTTTTCTCAGAACATCCTCCTCGTCTCTTTGACTCTAGCTAAAATTAGTTTTCCAGTGATTGTGTGTTCATCCTCAGATCTATAGAAATAATTGAAATGTCTTTATTCTAATGGCAAACAGATAAATTCTACTCTACACGTGGTTTTGGCCCCTGACTTCACTAAGTCATGGGTTTTGTTCTTCTAAACTCCAACACTTGAATGACATATATCTGGATGGTTGAAATGTTGTAAGAATGTGTGGTGCAAATTTGGATTTAGCACAAAATCAGATTTTATAACACACTAAAATCTGAGCTTGTTCTCCTAACTCCAGTGTGGTGCATCATCTAAGAGGAATGCATCTCCACACCTCTAATCTAAACGTCCTTTTTCCTATCTCATGGCTCTTTCCTCATTCTAAAGCTTCCTGTCAGTGTATAAATATGTGTTAGTCATTCACGTTCAGGGAAACAGTCTTATAAAAACTCTCAGCCTGCAGAGCAGTAGTACGATGAATACAGACGTTAGTGCTGTCTGAGGACTCACTCTTCCTCCAGGCCCACCGGGCGTCCAAACAGCATCTCCAGGAAGCACTCGAGGAGCCCCTGGCTACCCTGGTGGATGTACAGCTGGTTGGCGAGCAGAGAGAAGCCGTGGTTCTTCAGGAACTTCTCCTTCTGCTCCTTTTGGGCTCTGCTGAAATATGCATCCAGCAGCTGGGAGAAAGCGGGAAAGAACATGATGTAACTGCAGGAATAAACTCTTGAGCCGGGATAGTTTGATAAAACATCAACGCTGATTGCAGAGAACGGCTAACGCTGGCTTCACTGGGGAGGGAGGGAGGGGAGGAGCCAGGACTCAGCTGCTCTATTGTCATGTAGATAATAAAACTGATAACCAGAATTTACTAGATCAGTGCTGCACATCCTAACAGCATTCATGTTAAAGTCAGCAGAGGGATTTTCTCTGTCCTTTGGTAGACTGATACCTCAGCAGTGGCTCCCTAAGAGTGTAGGGATGCCAGAAACACGACGACGAGAAATTAAGAAACTTAAATTGATTTATAATGATTTATATTTCTACAGCATGCTCTGAGCAGCAAGGTACACCTAAAGCTCCTCATGGCACAGCAGGGGTCCCCGGTCTCTAACGCTGCTATTTTTAGTCTCTTTCCACCTGCTAATGCCTAAAAGCACGGTCAGTGCGGCTTTCTCTCACCGTGGAACGGTCGGTGTGGCTTTATTTAACCAGGGAACGGTCGGTGTGGCTTTATTTAACCAGGGAACGGTCGGTGTGGCTTTATCTCACCAGGGAACGGTCGGTGTGGCTTTATTTAACCAGGGAACGGTCGGTGTGGCTTTATCTCACCAGGGAACGGTCGGTGTGGCTTTATCTCACCAGGGAACGGTCGGTGCAGCTTTATCTCACCAGGGAACGGTCGGTGTGGCTTTATTTAACCAGGGAACGGTCGGTGCAGCTTTATCTCACCAGGGAACGGTCGGTGCGGCTTTATCTCACCAGGGAACGGTCGGTGCGGCTTTATTTCACCAGGGAACGGTCGGTGCTCTGGGCTCATCTGATGCAGACCTTTACCACGGGGCGACCTCGACCACGGGGCAGAAAGTGACGTACTTTACCAGCACCAGAGGGAAGAATATTTTCTGCTTGCTGTCAGAGGTTACCGTAAACAGCTTTTTCTTACAACAGAACAGAAATTTACTGAGGGGGACATATTTTCATTAAGCAGACCACAAACTAAGAAAAACCCAAAGAAGGATAGGGTTAGGTACCTAAACCCTAAAGCTGAGGGTTAGGGTGAGGGGATAAAATTAAAAATAACATCACAAACTAGGGAAAAACCCAACAAGGGTTAGTTCATCACATCCCTCCCCCCAGTCAAGGTCGCCCCATGGTCTGCAGCCACAAGCCTCTCAATGTGTTGGCCATTGGTCACAGATAATAGTGGCAGCATGGATGGCTAAATGATGTTGCTGGCTAACTGGCTAGAGTAAAAATATATATACAGTTGCAAGAAAAAGTATGTGAACGCTTTGGGATTTCTTGGATTTCTGCATAAATTGGTCATAAAATGTGTTCTGATCTTCATCTTAGTCACAACAATAGACAAACAAAGTCTGCCTAAACTAATACCACACAAAACATGATAAGTTTTCATGTTTTTATTGAACAAAACATGTAAACATTCACAGTGCAAATCCCAAAGGATCCACATACCTTTTCTTGCAACTGTATTTATACTTGCATGATAAAAATGTCTCTGCTCTGCAATGCCCTCTGTGCTCTGAGATGTGGTATTGAGGGGAAATTATTTTATTTTTCCAAACAGAGTTTGTCTGCTAAAACTAAGCCATGTGATTGGCTGACTGCCTGATGAAACTGTAAACAGGCTGTGCTGCTGTTGTATGCTACATGTTCTGTAGACATACTTCTGCTCCATCCTTGGAGCTTTACTAAAACAGAGCATCAGTCCCTCTGCTGTTCAGGGTCACTTCCAGCTTTAAGAAAACCATACCATCAGCTCCTGATGTTTGATCCACATGTTCAGCTGTAAGACTCGTCCCATAGACCAGTGAAGATACCTTCATGACTCCCTGCTGGATGAGAGGAGACGAGTGGTTGACGAGGACGATGAGCGCCTCTGGTTGGATGAGTTTGTCCATCACCTCCTCCAGCATGAGGTCGGGCAGCAGCAGCAGGATTCCTCTCAGAAGATCATAGAGTCCACAACAGATCAGGACCAGGCAGTCCTCAGTGCTGGACCTGGCAAACACAGAAACCACACAGTTTATCAGGATGACCATTCAGACTGTCTTTAACAATACCCATGAAGTTAACCTTAGATTTAATGCATCAGTGTTAAAATATGTTTGCACTCCTGAAAAAATCATGAAATATTTGCACAGAACTACCATCTAGCTGCTCTGGTCTCCTGATTGAAACACGGCAGAGCAGAAAAGGACAGCGGAGGTCAAGAAGGACGAGTTTACTGAGATCACAAGAACATCAGGACCAAAACCACTAAACATAAATAATCCTAACAGCAGGGCTCCAGAGAGAATATTCTACACGATTCAAGCTTCAGGTTTGTCTCATTCCTTCTCTATCTAATAAAAATGCTGTTGTAACAAAGAGGAGTTATTCAAGATATTTACAAGCCTCTAAAAATAAACATCCACTTTATAAAAATGTGACTAAAAAGGGTCCAAGTCTGAGAACAAGTGATGAAGGAGCAGCTCTAACATG
Source organism: Cheilinus undulatus (assembly GCF_018320785.1). Classification (NCBI taxonomy): domain Eukaryota; kingdom Metazoa; phylum Chordata; class Actinopteri; order Labriformes; family Labridae; genus Cheilinus; species Cheilinus undulatus. The sequence continues at coordinate 54,348,086 of NC_054870.1, read as the reverse complement.
AAAACAGCATCACAAAGAAGAAATCTGAATATAAAAGGAGCACCTTTTACACCTTTATCTTTTTATTTCTACAATTGAAGAAGTTATTATGCCAACAAAACTTTTCTTCACAGCTTAAATTCACCTCCATATCAGAGCAGCCGTCATCATCATCAGATGTCAAAGGTAACATTCACGACTAAACGGGAAGACGGCGGAAAATAACTGATGAGGAAATTCACCAAAACTAAACGCTGATCTCTTCAGAGGGCTCGTATCAAAGAAATCCTGTCGATTTTTAAAAACCTTTTAATCAGACCAGAGAGAGCGTGCAGATGTCTGCCTGTTGTTGATGGTGTCTGCCGTAGGGATGGGACTCTTATTAACATGATAGTAAGGATGTAAAGCAGTATTTACAGAAATTATATTTCATGTTAGCTCTAATGGGGCAGCATCGGCAGCGCAGGGGTTAACGCCGTTGCATCACAGCAAGAAGGTTGCTGGTTCACCTCCCGGTCAGGGCCTTTCTTTTGTTTTTAAACAGTTATTTTGTGCCTTTATTAGATAGTGGAGGACAGTAGATAGACTCAGAAACAGGGAAGAGAGCGGGGAGAGATGTGAGGGAAATAGTGCCACAGGCCGGACTTGAACCCAGGCCGTCTGCGTACATGGTGAGCGCCTTAACCACTCAACTATGGGCACGCCCTGGTCAGGGCATTTCTGTGTGGAGCTTGCATGTTCTCCCCATGCACTCGTGGGTTCTCTATGGGTATTCTGGCTTCCTCCCACCTCCAAAAACAGACTCATCAGGTAAACTGGTGACTCTGAATTGGCCATAGGTGTCTCTATATGTCAGCCCCCCCCCCAAAACCCTAACCCTAACCCCCCCCCCCCGCAACCCCTTACGGGATAAGCGGCATAGAAAATGGATGGATGGATGTTGGCTCAAATTTTCTGTAAATAAATCATGCAAAATTCAGATGCATGGCCTCAAACACAAAGACAGTTCATTCAGACCTCCTTCACTGTCTCATCCTGATGCTCCAGTCATTTAGATCAGGGGTTCTCAATGCTGGGGTCGGGACCCTATTGGGGGTCACAGGACACTGAGAGGGGGTCTCCAGAAGCCTTAGAAAAACTAAGAACATTTTTTAATTACACTGATGCTACTTGCACCAATTTTAGCCCATTGTCATCACTTTTTCCCACAATTTTACCGCTTTTTTGCCACTTAAAACCCATTTTTTTTTGTCATTTTGAACCCTTTTCTCCACGTTTTTTTCTGCCATGTTTTTTCCAATTCTAAACCAAATCTTGCCACTAGCTGTCTATTGTTGGCTCTGTTGACACATTATTGCCACTATTAACCCCTTTTACCACTTTTTAAGCCACATTTCACAATTTGATATGCCTATCTTGCCAGTTTATATCAATTTTTCTCCCATTTCACCAAACTTTTTCCCACTTAAATGCCATTTCAGCCACTTTTAAAACCTTTTTACCACTTAATATGCCCTTTTTGCCACTTTAACCAATTTTTGGATTTTTTTTTTTTTTTTGGCCACCTTTATCTAATTTTTTGCATTTCTAATCCATTGCTGCTACTTTTAAAATCTAATTTCCCCACCTTTCCCACCATTTTTTGCCATTATTAACCCATTTTAGCTATTTTTAATATATTTTTATTCTGTTTTTAACAACAGAATCACTTTAAAGAGGGCTTCTTACTACACTAATGAAATAAAATTAGTTTCTCTGAAAGGGGGGTTATTATTCAGGTTAAATCTAAAATACCACAGTTTAACTTTACAACTGTCCGTGATTTAGCTGGCCCCCGGAAAGCTCTTCCATTTACTCCCCCTTATAGACGGCCTTGTCTCCACATGACTATCCTAGAATGTTCATGACTGTGTTCAACCAGCTTCAGGTCCAGTGGGGGTCCCCAGTCTCTGACACCTTTATTCTGGGGGTCACAGGCTGAAAAAGTTGAGAACCCCTGGTTTAGATTAATCTTTATTCTCATTAATACAAACTCAGAACCCCGTCATGGCAAAGGGGAAACAGAGTTTTAGACATTTTTGCAAATTTATAAAACCCTGAAATATCACACTGACAGAAGTTTTCAGACTCTTTTACAAAAACTCCTCCATGTCTCTGGTCTCTGCTGAGATGTTTCTACACCTTGACTGGAGTCCACCTGTGCTAAATTAACCTGATTGGACATGATTCTAAAGCCCCGCCCCTCTCTATAGAAGGCCTCACAGCTGACAATGATATCAGAGCAGAAGCCAAGGGTCAAAGGTCAGAGGAGCTGCAGAGCTCAGAGACAGGAGAAACATTTCTGCTGCTCTGAAGGTTTAATGACAGAGTGGTCAGACAGAAACTCTTCTCAGTGTAAAAGCCAAAGCGAGCTTTCCTGGTTCTCTCTGAGAGTCTTCAACTCTCCTCCCCTCCTTAAAGTCCAGATCAGTGGAGGCTGCAGTGATGGTTCTCCTTCTAGAACTTTGTCCCATCTCCTCCAGGATCTCTGGAGCTCAGTCAGAGGGACCATCAGGTTCTTGGTCTCCTCTCTCTAAGGTCCTTCTCCCCCGATGGTGACCAGCTCTAGAAGAGTCCTGTTGGTCCAGACTTCTTCATGTGAGAAATCCTCTTTTAGTGTAATTTGATATTAAACTAATATTGGCATGTTAATCTCTGAATCTCTTATCACTCTACCTCCATGCAGATCACATCTCTGCTCTCATGTAAAGCAGTGCGACTGAATTTCTCCTAAGGGTGCAGTAAAATAAAGTCTGACTGATGAATGTCCTAAAGAGAAAACTGTGCCACTTCACATCTGAGTGGACAGTAAAACCAGGAAACCAGGATTCTGACCCTAAAAAGAAGATGCTGCGGCGTACCTGTCGTTGGACTCGGCTTTGCTCTGTGCCCTCTCGTATCCAGGCGAGTAGGTGTAGCTCTCCCAGTCTTCGGGCATGGAGCCTCGGTCGGCCGCACTCGGCCAGCGTCCGATGGCCAGCGAGCCGTTCTGAGCTGGGAAAGCCAGACCGAGACTGGCCAGGTTACTGTGGCTCCTCTGGAAGGACTGGATCCCCTTCAGGCTGTCAGGGCGGCGCGGCGCTTCATCGCTGGCCCAATCAAACCTGTCCTCTGACTCCGCCACCCCCACGCTGCCCTCTGCCAGGCTGTCCACCTCCGCCGCCTCGTCCCGCTCCTCCTCCACGCTGATGGACGGCGTGCGCATGGCTCCTCCCTCTCCTGCATCCTTAGACTCGCAGATCGTCTTCGCTGATTCGCAGCTGCTCAGGAGCTGCTCCTCTCCTCCGCCTTTCTTCAGCGTCTCTGTGCTGCCCAGACCCTGCTGAGTGGCGAGGGAGACCCCGTCACCTTCAGCCGCCTCACTCGGGACGCCGTGGCCCAGACGAGGTGTCAGCAGGGGGGAGGAGTACGGAGACGGAGCCAGACTAGGAGGGCGTAACGACTGGTTATCACCTCCGTGTTCAGGTGAGGGAGCGGGGAGGTGACCTGGAAATCAAACACAGTTCAGAGAAAGACCGGGGTTTTAGATCTCACGTGTGCAGAGTCAGACATGCAAATGTCAATGGCTAATGTCTTTAATTTATCAGACTGCTATTGTAAGTGTCCCAGAATATTCTTCTTTTTCATCAAAACTCTCCTTAAGCCATACAGAACGACAAAAAGATGGTTATAAGAGTGTTTTAATTCTAACACCGATCATTAACAGCTCAGATCAGAGAGGAAGAGGAAGAGTGGCAAAGCTGTAAAGATATCCAATAAAAAGAAAGGGCAACAGTTAGATTCAATCTGAGCATCTCTACCGTCATGTGCAGCTTCAGTGAACACCGTCGGGGAGAGAGACACCACAGAGCTGCTGGCAGACTTTCCTCCGCTGTTGGAGTGTCTCAGGTACATGATGGACTGCACCTTCTCCTGGTACAACTTCCCATCTGACAAAGTAGGAGAATAAAACTGTGAACATGTCCACACTTTGTTTGGATCCTGAGGATGGAAAAGTCTGCATATAAGACAAAAACAAACTCTAAAAGAGCTCTGTCTATAGGCCGCTCTCTGGACCCGTACAGCAGAACAGGAGAATATCTGTGTGAGGGGTCTGCCTTCATACAGGAGGGCTCCTCATGAAGTCTAAGCCTGTCTGCTGCTCTCTTCCTCTGAGGTAAAGGTTTGTCCTGACTGTTCAATCAGCTGATAACTGCACTGATGTCACTGATTTTAAAAACAGAGTTTAACAGGAGGTCACGTTAGAACAGGGGTGTCAAACTCAATCACAGCAGGGGCCAGATTCTGGATTCAGGCCTATGAGGGCCTAAAAGGGTCAATATTTAACCATAAACTGTCAACCTCATTTTCACCAGAATTAAATATTTTAAAAAAACAGCACTGATCATAAATCATCTAGAAATTCAAAAAAGTAAAAAAAAAGTTTAAAGGCTATGATCTGAGATAAAAGTTTCAATTTATTAGTTCAAAAGGTCAGAACATGATACTAAAAATAGAAAACAATTTTTTTAAGAGCAAAGTTGGGACAAAGCTGAAATCATAAGTTTTGAAGGTCAGAATATTACCATAGCTAAAATTTAAAATCATAACTTTAAAAGTCCAAAATATGACTCAAAATTTTAAATTGTGAGTCTCAGAGTTCAAAATATAGGATTGAAAAGACAAAAATTAGGAGTTGAAAATGTCAAAAATTTGGGCTAGAATTCAAAATGATGACTTAAAAAGTTAAAAATATGACTTAAATTCAAAATTGGGAGTGTAAAAGGTCAAAATATGATATAAAAAGTAAAAATTAGTTATTTAAAATGTCAAAATATGAGAAAAAAAAATTAAAATCATGTTTTTAAAAGTCAAAATATGGGATTAAAAATCCAAAGTAAGGAGTTGAAAAGGTCAAAATATGACTTAAAATTTAAAATTGGGAATCTAAAAGATAAAATGTGACATATAAAGTCCAAATTATGAGTTGAAAAGGTCAAAGTATGAAATGAAAAGTCCAAATCATAATTTTGAGTCATAATCTTGAGATGCAAAAATGGAAATACGAAATATTTTTTTTCACCACTTTCTTGACTTTTTATGAAATCTTTATGTTTTAACAAGGATATTATAAACCATCAAGATTAAGTTTACTTTTTCACACTGGAGGAAATCTGCAGACCTCAGACTGGTGGGCCAGTTAGAATACAAATATGATATGATCTTGCAGGCCGGATATAATCGTTCCACAGGCCGCATTTGGTCCTCGGGCCTTGAGTTTGACACCTGTGTGTCAGAAGGAAACCTTCACTCTTTCAGTTGCTGTGATTTAATCGTGCCCTACTGAGGTGAAGGGGTCAGGTTGGTCTCTGTTTTTAGATTTGTCTGTAGTAACAGAGAAAGCGTCGCTCCTCTGCTCAGCCGTCGTACTGACGGATCACACAGACAGCTCTGAGACCCCACCCCTCTACATGGAGATGAATCTGCTGCTCCTAGCTGCTCCGCCTCCTCACCTATGTGCAGGTAGAAGTAGAAGCTGGACGGGGTGTGGCAGACGTAGGTGTTAGTGGGTGGGTGAACCGCCAGCAGGAAGTTGTAGATCAATTTCAGCAGGTCCATGTCTGGAGGAGACCCCAGGACCTCCTGGATGATCTTAACAAAGGACAGGCAGACTTCCTGTGGGATGGCGGTCAGATGTTCGTCTCGATGCTCCTGAAAAACAAGCGTGTCATCAGTGACGGACTCTGAGGAGTCAGAGGGGATCGCTACGGCACGCCTGCGGCAGAGTTTACCTGTAACACCTGGCAGGTGAGCAGGAAGCGATGGACGACTTCAGCTTTGAGGAACTGACGGATGTTGAAGACCTGATGAGGATGGTGGACCCTGATAAGGATCTCCAACGCGGCGAGGAGAGTCTCCCAAACGCCAACCTACAGAATCACAAAGGTCAAAGGTCACATAAATGTTTGTTTCACTCTGACGTTGGCGTGAGAAGGCTGCGACTCTGCAAAGAAAAATAGAGTCTGCAGAATCTGTGAGGAGACACAAACACAGCGACTACTGCTGACTCCTAAAACCCAGACTCTCCTTCCTCCGGTCTACGACCAGAGACGATGACAGGAAGTATGTTTGCGCTAACTTACTGAACTTTTCCCGATTTCTGGACGAGGTCTCAGTCAGAAAATACCACTTTTATACATTTCTTTCTGCACTCAATGGTCCAGACTGATTGATGAGAGCTGCTCCAGAGGTGAATGAATTTATCAGCAGCTCATTATTAAATGATGGTTTGAGTTTTCTTCTGTTCATCAGGATGAATGTAAATGAATCCAAAAACCCTGGAGGAACCAGGAATGTGCTGATTCAGTAAAGCTGTTTAAATATTCCTTTCTTTATAACAGAACCATCTGGAACCTGATGAGAGAAATAACGTACCTGTATAAACTCTGAGTAAAGACAGTTAGGTCCATAAATACCTGGACGACCCTGTATGTTTGTCAGCCATTTTAATTCTATTTAAATAATTGGAATAAAACCATCAAACTGTGACTGGGGTGAAGATTTTGAGCTTTAATTTCAGGAGTTTTCACAAAACTATCAAAGCTGCACCATCATTTAAAACCAGGACCAATGCTAACACTGATTTTGTTATTATTATACTAATAATTATTAAGCAGACAGCTGATACCAAGTTTGCTTCCTCACTTCTGGTCCCATAAAGCCAACGTTTTCTCTCATGTTTGTTTTCTATGCATTAGCCGTTAGCTGTGCTAAATGTTAGCGTAGAAACATTTAGACACAGATGAACACCTGAGATGGATTCAGGTTCATGACCACCTTAGAATCACAGCCACTTTATTCAGGGTCGCTGCATTATCAGGAGTTTAAAGGTTTGTGGACGAACTAATGCTGCACAATCTGGTGACAATGAGTAATTATTATTACACTGGACATACAGCAAATATGTGATTGTGATTATGGTATAATCTGATGCTATCAGAGTTTACCTGCTGGTTATCAGGGAAAACCAGGAGAATAATGAGAGTTTTGAAGTCAAATGACCACTGTCAGAGTTAAACTGATATTTTACAGTGTCTATGTATTTATTTACTGATATTTTACAGTGTCTATTTACTTATTTAACATAAACACGGCCTTTCTGCAGGAAAACCTTTCTGTGCAGCAGCAGCAGCAGCATTAGGACAGACCAACAACAATGACAGTATGACAATCAGCTGTGTGATGTTGGTGCTTACCTCAGCTTTGGCCCAGATCTTCCAGTCCAACAGGACATCAGAGAGAAGTCTGATATCCTGAACCACAGCCGAGGACTCGGTGTCCAGACGAAACTGACCATCGTCCCCGAGGACCAGGACTGATCCACTGCAGCAGCCGTCCAGTAACGTCTAAAGGGAGACAGAAAACACACCTGAAATAAAGGGCTGGCTACCCTCGTACTGCACTAGTGTCTCCAACACCAGGCCAACCCCCACAGAACTCCACGTTTTATCACTGTGTCCACCATAACTGTGACTAATACTGATGAAATGTTCTCCTGAGTTTCCAGTAGAGCCTGTGCTCCTGAGATGAGATTTAAATATGAAAGCATGTGTGTTAAACTGGAATCACTGGTGCTGACCTCCTGGAGAACATTCAGGTCCTCCTGGGGCTGAAAGTATCTGGAGAAGTGACTTTGGGGTTCAATGGACCCCTGGAGAGCTGCCCTAGCTCCTTCTTCTACAAAGTTATCAGGTTTAGATGAATGGCTTTTTTACACAAAGCTCTTATAGAGGACACATTTAAAGAGGCTATAGGTCACTGGAGCAACAATAATGCATGTGTATTTCTGCTGCTCTGAGAGTATGATGAGTATTCAGGAAACATGGTTACATAGAAACGTGCGTTTCTGCAGACCTCCAGGCAGTTAGACCAGAGGTTCTCAACCAGGACCCCAAAAATAAAGGTGCAAGAGACTGGGGACCCCGCCTGTACCCGAAGGTGGTTGAATACAGCCATACACAATCTAGAATAGTCATGTGCAGACAAGGCCGCCCTCAAGGGGGGATATAGGGAAGGGCTTTAACCTGAAAAATAACCACTCTCACCGAAGAAGCAAGCAAATTTTTTATTCATTTGTGTGGTAGATAGCCTTCTTAAAAATGGGTTTAATCACTTTTGTTAAAAACAGACATAAAATGGGTTAAAAATGGCTAGAATAGGTTAATAATGGCAAAAAACGATGGAAAAGGTGATGAAATTGTTTTTTTAAAAGTAGCACAAATTGGTTAGAAGTAGCAAAAATTTGATAAAATTGGTGAAAAAACAAGCAAGAAGTGGCAAAAAATGTGGTAAAAAGTGGTTAATAGAGGCAATAAAGAGTCAACAGAGGCAACAACAGGTGCAAAGTCCCAAGACTTGGTCCAGAAGTTGCAAAAACCGGCAGAAATAAGTGTTGGAAAGGGTTTAAAATGGGAAAAATGGGTTTTAAGTGGCAAAAATTGAGCTGATTCTGATCAGGGTTTTGGTCTGTAGCTGATTCTGATCAGGGTTTTGGTCTGTAGCTGATTCTGATCAGGGTTTTGGTCTGTAGCTGATTCTGATCAGGGTTTTGGTCTGTAGCTGATTCTTCCTGATCAGGGTTTTGGTCTGTAGCTGATTCTTCCTGATCAGGGTTTTGGTCTGTAGCTGATTCTTCCTGATCAGGGTTTTGGTCTGTAGCTGATTCTTCCTGATCAGGGTTTTGGTCTGTAGCTGATTCTGATCAGGGTTTTGGTCTGTAGCTGATTCTGATCAGGGTTTTGGTCTGTAGCTGATTCTGATCAGGGTTTTGGTCTGTAGCTGATTCTTCCTGATAGTGAGGTAGAACCAGAGGCATGGCCTCTCTGAGCTGCTTCAGTCTGAACCATAGCTCTGTCTGTGCTGATGTAAATGTCAGAATAGGCAGACTAGGGAGGGGAACAATTAATCGATGATCGATTAATTGGTCATTAAGAATTTGGTCGATCACGGGGAATTTAGCTGATCTGATGTTGGCATTTTAAAAGAGACTAAACATGTCTTACTCTGCACTGCACAACAATATCTACTGTTATGACATTGTGAGTGGGTTTTAACAAAAGCAATGAGACATCTTGCCCATCAGGGGGCGATTTAACTTAAGGAGAGAGGGAGAGGGCAAACAGAAGAAGTACTCGAGCAGCGCAATGCATTATCTCAATCTGCCGGAACACAAAATGAAGAGAGCGAAGCGAAGTGTGGTGTGGGTCTATTTCAGTTTAGAGAACCATTGAGAAACACACTCATTAGTCACCAGTTTTTGTTATATAGGGAAATGTTATATATATCTGAGTTTCCGTTAGCCGGCATTGGCCAGTAAAAAGGGTGGAAGTCCGGCAGATAAAAATATAACCGGTCAAAATGTCCGGCAGAAAACATGCCAATGACCAGATAAGTAAATACTGAATGCTTGCGGATTATATTTTGTGTAACCTAGAAGGTATGTCGCAAGAATGCGTTAATATAAACTAAAAGTGGCCTAATCTTACTGCGGTGCTGGGGTTGTTTATCTCCTCAGATGACAAGCATGTGGCTAATTATGTATGCACGATGACGTAAAATCCAAGCCTCCTCTCTGAGCATGCGCAGTACTGCTGGGACTGGGCTGGAAAAATTTGACCAGAACATTCTCATAAAGCTGAATTTTAATCTAAGTGAGGTTTTCCTGGTTAACCAAAGGCTTAATATCACCAGTGGTATGGAGGGATTTTGTGTCATCACTGCGAGTAATGGAGAGGCTGAAACAAAGGGAACTGTACAGCTGAGCGTTGTAAACACCGATGAAGCAGCAGAGAGAGAGACGCCTACGCCGAACAGATTAGTGGACCTCGATAAACTACCTATGACCAATCCTCAGATAAAGTTGGATTGTAGTCAACACAGAATCACATCATGCAGAACGGCATGGACCGCTGGAGCTGATAATGAAGGCTCTGTCTCTCCTCCTCGTCCGTAGCTGGCCGTTAATGCTCGGGATGTCCTGGCTAATTAGCAGAAGTAGTCTTGGATAAGCCGTTAATGAGAGGAGGACTGGACCGGACTATCTACTGTGGAGCTTTTGTCTTTTTGGGACTAGTCCAAATAAACCAGGATGGTTGGATTTCCAGCTTTAGCAGAGGTTACAGTTAACGATATCATCATGAGGACTGATATTAGCAGCTGACGGTAAGACTCATTTTTCATTTGAAATGTAGGGTTCTAACTCAGTGTCCATTTAACAGAGCACCTTCTTCTGTGTTAGGATGCTTCGTTGTTGTCAGTGGAGGATGATATTTGGCTGTTGTAAGCTGCTAAGTTATGATAGCAGCCAATGTGCTAACAGGCTAACGGCGCTAATGTGAAGCTAACTGTTGTTTATGAGTTTAACGTGGGCATATATTGTGTAACTGACTGCATGTGTAAGGAAAAGTGTGCAGCTTTCATTCTGATACTTTAAACCACTTACACAAAGAAAAATAAGAGAAAGTCTTTGTGCGGTCATTTCTAGGGTCTAATCATGTGTCTGTAGTAACAGGGTAATAATTACTCAGGTTTACTGTCAGCTTAGTTTCTACTGTCTCGGTTTTGGGTCAGGTCTGGAAATAAAAATGTGTCCTCTCTCTCGTTTAGCGCAGACTTGTATGTATCAATGTATCACAGAATATCAAATTTATGCATTTTGCTGCTGTTAATGCAGCAAAATAATGTTAAAGCAAATGTCCAGTAGCTGTTCTAAATGGCTGGAATCCTTGAGGACTGCTGGTCATTTTGACCAAGGACAAAAAAGTCTAGCGGAAACGCTGTTATACATATGCCCACGTATGCATGTTTTTATACATACATAATGATTAATCAGTTAATTGATCGTTAACATTATAGATGCTCGAGTTGGCAGGTTTCTTCCAAACGCCCATCCCTATACTAGACTAATGATCTCTGTGTGCTCTGTCATCCTCAGAGAACATCTAAAAAGTCTGAGCTCCTCTTTCTCCATCCATCACACAAAGACTGGATTTTATTGACGTGTTAGCGGTTAGCATCCAAACTTCTCTGCTGCTCATTTATTGATCTGTTTGTGGTGGTCAGTGCACGGAGTCAGGCCTGTTTCTGGATTTCCCACAGTGCCATGGTGCAGCAGAATGATGAGAAGGCCAACTAATTTCAGTTACCCAGCATGCTTTGTTCACCTGCTGCACGCCATCCCCACAGAGACGTCTGAGCATCTTTAGTCCAAAAACATAAACAGCTCCAGTCAGCGGAGCTGCAAACGCGATCTCATTCTGATGGTTAACTCGCTCATTTTCCAGCTAATGAACTCGCCACAGGCACAGACTGTTTAGCTTTAATAACTTGGCGTTTGCTAACACTTCGTTTCCCTCCAGCTCTATTTCCTCCTCTCAATATGGTCACTGCTGGCTCCACAAACAAACACGACGGCTCCGCTGCCAAGCTGAAGCTTAAAACGACAGCCTGCTAACAAGGGAGGAGATGTTGATGATATTTAACTTCAGATTTCCTGTGAGATAAAGGACACTGTGGTTTATGATGCTATGTTAATGCTGAGCTGGTCAATAAGTAGATGTGGGGCCTGATGCTGAGGAAAGTCTGTGTACAGAGAGAACCTGGCAGTGAATGTGACTGACAGCTATGAGGAGGCGTCTAAGACTCATCATTGCTGGGATCAAACAAATGAAGTTTAGATTCTGACTGTGTCGTTTTTATAGAAAAAAGCATCCATATAAAAATACTGTGCATCACCATTAGACCTGATTCTGGTCCATGAGAGTCCTGGTAGACCCGACCTATCCTGGTGAAACCGTGACTCTGCAGGCAGACGGAGAAGGATCGATGCAGACTCAGAGAATTTTAGACTGCTTATCACTCCTTCAAAACCAACAGCATTTACTCTCAGGGTACTCCTGCCTGGATCGATCAGAGACCATCATTTATGGTGAGCTTCACTGCAGTGGTTATCAATCCTTCAGCCCCCGGGGTCTCAAGACTGAAACGAGATACGAGCTGTAAGGATTCTGGATTTTATCAGTACCAGAATCTACAGCTCTAATTCCTGTTCTGATATCACAGCAAGAAGTCCTAGACTCTAAATATTTATTATTTAGAGATTATTTCTGTTTTTAATGGCCAAGAAACAGCATGTTTTCATTTTTCCTTGTATTAAAAATACACTCACAGTTAATAAGAAACTGTAAGACTGAAATATATTCAGAGTAAAAACCAACAACACCGTTATCTGTTTCTGCACATCAACATAAAACAAGTCTAAGGCAGCCAACACTGGGAATGCTAACCCTAACCCTGGCTGCTGAACTCTGCACACCATCTAAATCAGTGGTTCTCAACCTTGGGGCCAGGACCTCCTAGGGGGTCATGAGACACTGAGAGGGGGTCACCAGATGCCTTAAAAAAACTAAGAATTTTTTTTTAAATTACACTGTTGCCATTTTACACCAATTTTTATCAAATTTTAACTCTTTTTCATCACTTTTAACACATATTTTAGCACATTGTTGCCACTTAAAACCAATTTGTGTCAATTTTAAACCCTTTCCACCACAATTTTCTGCCTGTTTTGGTCACATCAAAACCAATTCTGCCACTTTTTCATTATTGCCACTATTAACCACTTTTTACACCCCCTTTTGCCCATTTTAACCACAGTTACCCTTTTTTGCCAGTTTATTTAATTTTTCATCCCAGTCCAAATAATTTTTCTCATTTTTCTTACACTTTAAAGCCATTTCAGTCACTTTTTTATCCACTTTTACCACTTTGTGTGCCCATTCTTGCCAATTTAATCAATTTTTGGTTATTTTTTGGCCACTTTTATCTAATTTTTGCCACTGTTAACCCATTTAATAATCACTAATAATATTTAAATTTTGTTTAATTTATACATAAATATGTATTTATATATATATATTTAATAATAATTAATTTAATAATAATTTAGAGCTCCTTAATGCACATTAGACTGGAGTAAATGTTGAACTATCGGCTCTTTAGGAGATACAGGGAATGTGCTGAGAATCAGAATGGAGTCATGACCCCAGAACTGGCCTTGAGGATTCTCATCTCTAGTAGCCAGGGTAAAGTCTAGAGGCAGAAGCCTGGGTCATCTAAGGAGAGTCATTGGTGAAGATCACCTGAGTGAATTTCTAGTTCTGTGTTATTGGCTGTGGTTTGGGAGACTGGGGGGTTCTAATCCCAGTCAGAGCGTAAGTGTCCAGCGTGGGTCCTTAACACCAGCAGCAGCTGTCCCAGTTCAAGTGGCTTTGGATAAACGTGTCTGCTAAAGTGACACTGCAGTTCTGACTGTAGTGATTTAAATAGTGGACCTGATGATAAGAATCCACTGAGACCAAAACTAAATTAATATTTCAGTTTATTGTGTTTGTCAGCTAAATATGAGTCCTTTAGAGGAGACGGGTTCTTAACATGCCAGTGCTCCAGCTCCATGCAGCTGTCCATGATAGCTCATACTCTCCTTAACTGTGTAATTCAAACTTAAGATTTAAATGTGTTGTCATGCAAACCCCAAATCACAGGAGATGCTCTTAATCTTTGCAGCGTTAATGAAAAAGTAAAAGAAAAGGGGGAATAGCAGTGCAGCCAGCTTGTCTGTCATGTAGGAATCATACTTTCCCGTCTGTGCAGTTTCCCTCTTTATTATGCAGCCTAAGGTGACAAATGTCATCAGAGCTGCAGCATGACTCTGCAGGAGTTCAGAGCTTCAGCTCACAGCTCAATCACAGACACAGCCGGGGGGCAGAGTGACGGCAGCCTCGCTGCTGAACGCTGGCTCAGAGCGGCACATGTGGATCAGGGTCACGGTATGGGTGAAAAGTTAACAGTGGTGCCACTCACTTTGAGCATGTGATATCCCACGATGCATTTGGACTTGATGAGGACCTGGTGGATCATGGAGTACCCATGGTAACAGTCCATCTCGTGGATGCGGTGCTGGTTGAACTTGGACAGCGACAGCAGCACACGCAGGGCCAGAGCCTGAGTCTTCTCACAGTCGCTCAGCTCCACCGTCTGCAGGCCAAAGAGGAGAGAGAGGGTGAACTTTGACCTCTGTGTCTCATCATGACTCTAAAGTGTATTAATGCAGGGAGCATCCTACCTGAGCGAAGAGGAAGACGAAGTTCCCAGTCCCTCCGATCTTGTGCAGGACGCTCTGCAGGCCCTGAGTTTCAGTCGGGAGCAGAGATCTGAAAGAGCTCAGCTCCAGGGAAACGCTCTGCACCTCTTTGGAGCTGAACGGTCTCTGAGTGACCACCGTCTTAGCCTGACCCTTCAGTCTGATCACGGGCTCATAGATGGTGTAGACTCGTGGACTGCTGGGAGCGTAGACCACCGCCAGACTCTCCTGCACACAAAAAAGCAGAGCCATCAACAGCAGCATACAGATACCATGCAAATGAGGTTTTCAGATCCTTATAACCCTGATTCTCCTAAACAACCTCGCCTGTGCCTGTATCCTGATGATGACCCTGTGTAGGTCCAAACCGGTCTATGGATTATTAGATGTGCCCTGAGCTACTGAAGGCTTTTAACATAATCCTTGACTAGAGCCAGTCTTCCTGGAGACGGCCATGGTGGCTTCTTCTTTTTGACTATTAAAACCTTGCTCTTATGGGGCGCAGGTGGCTGAGTGGTTAAGGCACACCCCATGTACGCGGACGGCCCGGGTTCGAATCCGGATGGGGGCCTTTACCGCATATCTCTTCCCCGCTCTTGTCCCTGTTTCCAACTCTATCCACTATCCTCCTCTATCAAATAAAGGCACAAAAATGCCCAAAATAAAACCTTAAAAAAAATAAATAAATAACCTCGCTCTTAAAGAGCACCTGGCTTTTACCTGGAGTTTGCCACATAGCAACAGCTCACGGTAACGTCTCTCCTTCTCCAAAAGAATAACTAGACGCTGTTTCTGTCTTTTTATGCCATCTTGGCAGTAAGAAGGAAAGGTCAAAACTTCATGTCACGTTTGGTTTCTCCTGGACTGGGCAGCAGGACTATGACTTAATAAAGAACAAAACAAGTTAAAAAGCAGCGTCAGCCCCGGTCTACACTGCTGATCACAGACCTGGATCAGCTTTAAGGAGCAATGCACAACAAACAGGAGCAACCTTTCAACAGTAATGGTGGAGATGGCAGCTAGCTCCTGCTTCTACAGTTTATACTGGCCACACTGGTATGTGAGCTGCAGCCCAGTTTAAAGAAGGCAAACAAACATTAAAGGTTATGTGGATTTTACAGGTTTCTGCAGACTCTAAACTCGCTCTGCAGCTGCAAATACAAGTGGCTGAACAGAGTTTCCCTCTGAAGATGTCTGGGCTCAACCTTCAGGCTGTGGAGCTCAGGAGTAGCTGAGGAGGAGATCAGCTGCTTCCTCACTTAGAAAGGATCTAGCTGAGGTGGCTTTGACCTTTCATCAGGATGTCTCCTGGGTGTTTGGAGGTCTTCCAGGCACATCCAATGGGGAGGAGTCCTAGAAAACACTGCAGGGATCATAAATCCCATCTGGGAATGCCTCAGGATCCTCCTGGAGGAGTTTAAACTGTCACTGGGGACATAGATGTCTGGGTGGACTAGTTTAGCCCACTGTGACCAGACTCCACAGAAGTGGAAGAAAATGGATAGGTTTAGTCACTGCTTATCCAAAAGTCAAATAAAATAAATTAAAAATGGTAATATAGTTATAACAGTCAATATCTGACTTTAAATGTAGTTTGTGATCACAGGTGTGAATCTGTAGGCAGAGTTTCTGACCTGAGGAACAGCAGAACTAATGTTATAAAGATTTTAAGATGATGTATTGTTCTTTAATCAGCAGAGCCATTAGCATTTAATGGAAACGATGTTATAATTAGTCTCAGTAATGCAGCTCAGGCTCAACTGTAATAGTTTTTCCCAGTGAGGGAATGACTTCCTGCAGTGGAGTAGTATCAATGACAGCCTATTGGAACAGCACATTAGACCGTAAAAAGCAACAATAATGAGATAAAAGAAGGATTTCCAGAGCCATCAGAGCTCTTTACCGACTTTCACAGAAGAGGAAATCTGGGTTTTTAACCCCACAGAGCAGAGGAGAACCTACCACCAGCGCTGCCGTGTCCACGTCCTTGCTCTTCATCAGCAGCTCCCGTACCTGCTCACACTTCAGGCCCTCCTCAGTGACAAACTTGGAGAATGTCACACTCGGCTTGCCGTACTTACAGGGCATGATGGAGGTGAGGTCGGGCCCGCTGGTGTAAAGGTAGAGAGCTTCCTCAGATCCTATTCTGGATCCTGACAATAAAAAAGAGAAATCATGATGGAACTTTTGAGCAAGACAGAAGAAGAAGTGAACATAGATGCATGTGTAGATTATTCATATTTGTCCTTAAGAGTATACAAAGAAATCCCAAACCGTTAACACAAACTGTTCATAACACTACAGAGGAAAACAGAAACATATCAGCATCACAGATAGGCTGATGATACTATAATATATGACCTAACCCAGCAAACTAATCAAGAAATTAGAATATTTAAAGGTGTAAGGCAGTGTCACTCATCCCTGCTCAACCACAGAGCCAGACTGTTGAAAAATACCTTTGCAAGATCCACAATCTAAGTGGTGAAAAGTGGCAAAAACGGCTTAAAGTAACAATAAAAATCAGTTAAAGATTGCAAAAATGGTCAAAAAGCTGCAAAACGGAAAGAAATGGGGAGAAAAAGTGGAAAAGAGTCTGAAAGAAGCAAAAAACGGTTCCTAAAAAATGAGTTACAGGTGGCAAAAAAAGGTCCAAAAGTGTCAAAAATAATGCAAAAAAAAAACAACAAAAATGGGCAAAAAAGCAGCAAAGAGTGGCAAAAATTAGGAAACAAGTGGTATTCAAAGGCAAAAAGATACTAAAATGGGCGAAATATGGTGAAAAGGGGAAAAATGGGATAAAAGTGGCTAAAAGAAGTGGCAAAAAATGGGAAAAAATAGTAAACTAGTACTATTTAATGGCAAAAGAAAGCTAAAGGGGGACGAGTGGCAAAAAATGGTCAAGTTTCCCTTTTTGAAGGATTTCTGGGGAATAACATTAAAAATGAAGACATAAAAAAGCCACACTTGGAGTATCACTGGTTTAAGGGTTTATTTTTCTAAGTTGAAGTGTACAGAACTATTGTTGGCTTTAACTTTATCGTCTGTCCTTGAAGGGAAGTCTTCTTTATGATGATACCCAGGTGTGCTGTAGAGAACTCCTCACAGACAGGTGTGTTGTAAAGTAGAGGAACTCCTCACAGACAGGTGTGCTGTAGAGAACTCCTCACAGACAGGTGTGTTGTAAAGTAGAGAACTCCTCACAGACAGGTGTGTTGTAAAGTAGAGAACTCCTCACAGACAGGTGTGCTGTAGAGAACTCCTCACAGACAGGTGTGTTGTAAAGTAGAGAACTCCTCACAGACAGGTGTGTTGTAAAGTAGAGAACTCCTCACAGACAGGTGTGTTGCTGCAGCATGAAGAAGGTAAACCTTGTTTTCAGGTTAATGATGAGTCAGGGCTTCTTCTTTCATATATTCTGGGTTTTAGATCTAGTCATGATGTTTTATTTTAGGAGGTAAGTGAAGGCGGGTTGTTTTGACCTTTTAGAAAACGGGAAGTTGACAACACCAGGGTGGAAGTCTGGTGTTCTTTGCCAGTAAAAATATTTAACATTCGATGAATTCCCGCGTCAGTGAAGAGGCTAAGGCTCGTCTAAACACATCAGATGGGTTCACAGGGTGAAAATCACCCGGAGATGAGCCATTCACAGCCAATTAGAGGCAACAAGAGAAGTATTCAGAGAGCCTCCTCAGGGAATGCTGGGAATCCGCAGCACGCCGCGCATCGCTCCAGAGACGAGGCCGTCCACCGCCACAAGACTGGAATCGCTTTAGACGGCGCTGCATGCTTCTCTGCTGTCCCTCCAATAAAACCACGGGATCTACCCGTCACTGCAGGACTTTTAGCTCTGATTCTGAAATAAGAAGGAATGATCCCCTATAATAAATATTTCTGCTTTAAGAAAAAGAAGAAGAAAAAATGGCTGTTAAAATATTTGGGGGAATTTGCTTTGAAATATGAAGTATTTTCATGTAAATGTAGGAGATATGTTTGGATTTTTTAAGAGTTTAATAGGAAGATTTGGCAGAAATAGCTTTGAATTTTTGGACAGTTAAATGAAAATGTAGGAAATGTATTTGAATTTTTCTACTGGACTGTGACTCTGGGAGTGAGGGTTATCCTGTTAGATTTCCAGGCATGTTCATGGAACTTCAAGGGAATTTCTTCAGATGTTTAGATGTTTCTGTCATTTTCATGAAATTTTGGAAAATATATTTGTAATTTTGTTAGCATTTGCTAAGGACTTGGGGGGGGGGGGGGGTTTGCTTGAAATATTTCAGGAATTTGCCCGGACTTTTGGGGGAATTCTGGGAATTTTTATGTTGAATATTTTAGGGATTGTTTGAATTGTGAACGTGAAAATTAAAACCCCTCTCCAAACTAAAGCTGGGGTCTGAATGTCTGCATGTGGAGTCTGGCTGTGAATAAATGCCAGCATTTATAGACTGCAGTCAAATAGAGCAGACCCACCGTTGAAGAGAAGTACGGTCCCCATGCTCCAGCGCCCGCCCTGCTTCAGCTGCTCCCCGCAGGACGGCGTGCAGTGGCCGAGCATGCAGAAGGTTTTGTTGCTGTCTGAGGATAAACTGGACTTCCTGGGCAGAGTGTAGTCCAGAGACACCTCACATTTCCTAAACAGAGAACAGATGAAGTCAACGTAAGCTGAACCCTTGATGCCATCATCTTAAAGAACCTTCCCTCTCTAGTTCCTGTGCAGGTCAGCTATACACACACAAGTATAACATCCTATTCTATTATCAGTGCATCTCCCATCATTCCTGATAGTTTCATGGAGCCTACATGTTCTCATGTCCAGAGTTTATGAAGTGTTTGGGCTGGGATCACAGCTGATCAGTAAATCATCCATCTAAACCAACAGTCATCAAACTGACCATGAAAATAAAAGCCTTTACTAAAGAGCACAGGCAGAACAACAACCACACACACACACCAACGTTAGGAGAAAGACTATAAAAGAAACATCAAAGAATAGAGGACAAAATATTTCTGCACAAGAACAAACAACAGCAGCAGAAAAACAGCAGATATAAAAGAATTAACTCAGAGTTTCATGGATGTTTTGGAGCTGAGCAGATTTTAATAGTTCCTCTTAGTTCTTGATTCTGAAGCTGCAAACAAAGCTGTGACTATCTTCTTCTGCATGATGCTTCCATAGAAAAGATGAATGCTAAGAGACAAAACTACAACAAAAGTCTGATATTCCTCTGGATTTAATATGTTTCTGCTGAAAATTAGAGCGAGGAACACAGTGGAGGAGTGACATCTGAAACACAATCTTCAATTCTCAGAGTGGGGGTATCAACGTCTCCTCCGTCCCGTGTTTTCTGATGCTGATTCCTAAATCACTGATTCATTCTTAAACATGGACGATCAATGATCCATCCATAGGTGTGTGTAAAAGGCAGTTTAAACATTAATTAGTTTAACCAAGCAGAAACCAAAGACCAGAGAAGAAAACCTTTGTTACACGCGTTCAGAGGAGAGCGTTCTTTTTCCATGGCAGCATTTTGACATTTAGGAACCTTCTTTGAGGCCAGGATTTCTAACCACTATAACACCCAGCAGCATTATCTCTAGTAAAACCTCTATGTACAGAAAACAAAGACGCTTCTCGTTATCCATCTTGATCAATCGATCAGTCTTTGATTGAAGAGTGCCAGTTCATATCCCAGTATCCTAACCTTTCTAAAGAGGGCGGGACTGGACCGTACTGTTTTTATATTTATAAAGAGCCAACATTAATCCACCATCAGCTCAGGACTAGCAAACATTTAGTTACAGTGAAGAGGACAGACTTCCTGTTACTGGGCAAAAAACCTGCAGCAGAGCCAGAGTTAGAGGAGCTTTGGGGTCTGCTATGTAAAGACTGGAGATATTCCACTTATTCTTAACTGTAAAATATCAGAGTTAAAGGGTTTTTTAATTATGATGCTGGGGTATGGGGGCTTAAACCAAACAGTTTCATGTGCTATACAAGCAGAGATACTGTTTTTCTTTTCTTAGTATTCCTAAATTCACTTGTCTCCTCAGGGTGAACCATGCCGGATTCCTGCTCCAATAAGGAGATGATTAGAATATAGAACTGATTTATTGATATGTGAAGTGGAGGACCAACACGAAAGTTTTACACTGGATAATTATGAAGATTTGTTCGAGCATATGTGGCTGTGGAGCTAGATAAACGTCACATGTGGTCCAGCATCCAAAGCTATCAGGGCTGGGGATTTTAGGATTAATTTCAAAGTTTTACTGCCTGCTTTTTAATCCCTTCACTCCACTTTTATCACTTTTATCCACACCAATAAGACCAGTCAGATCTTCTGACTGGGCCCAGTGGAAACTTAAGGGTGTCTGCTAAAGCTAAGCCCCACTGATGGATCCACTGATGGAGCCACTGACCTCCCCATGCTAAAGGTACGACCAAAACTCAAAGCACAACCTTAAACTAGTGCTAATTATGGCAGCCATGTTTAATTCTATCTTAGCGTTTAGATTTAAATATTCCTTAGTTTTATTCATTTGTTACCTTTATAGTTTTAGTTGACAATTAACTCTGAAACATTTGGTCCGGTTTTAGCCGTCACATTTCAGTCACAGCGGCTGTTCTCTCTAGACCGGGGGTCAGACTCACAGTGGGGCCAGGTTCTGAGAGGGTCCATATTTAACCATAATCCTCATTTTCACCAGTGATTAAACAAGCAAAAAACAACTAAGCCCTGATGATAAATCCATCTGACATGAGGAAAAGTCAAAATTAAAAAGTTAAAAGCTCAAAATCTGAGATAAAAAGTCAAACCTGTTCATTCAAGAGGCCAGAATATGACATTTAAAGTCATATATATGAGCCTAATAAATGAGATGGAGTTGAAAAGGTGACGTTTTAGAAGGTTTTAAAAGCTTAAATAGGTTAAATTTCAGATTGTGAGTAAAAGGTCAAACTATTGCCTTAAAGTCAAAGCAAGGGACTGAAACAGTGAAAATACGAGATAAAATCTGAAAAAATTAGTTAGTATGAAAATATAAAAATGAAAAACAGGAAATGAAAAGTCAAAATCCTACATTTAAGTCTGAACTGTGAGATGCAAAATTAAAAATATGACACCAAAACAAAAAATACATATATTTTCCTATATTCCTGACTTTTTATCTTTTTTTTCTTTTTAGATTTTTATGATGCGAAGATATTTTAAATAATGAAGGTTAAATTTAGATTTTTATACTGCAGTAAATCTGCACAGCTCATACAAGTGAGACAGTTTGAATAAAAATATGATACCATCCTGTGGGCCGCGTATAACTGCACCATGGGCTGCATTTGGCCCCCGGGCCTCGAGTTTGACACCCCTGATCTGTGAAAATGGAGAAACCATCTCTGAAGGGGGGGTCCTGAGACACTTCCTACCACCTACATACAATGCAGTGCTGGATTCCTTCCACAAACGATCGAAACAACACCTCCACCAGAGAACATGTGACCCTAACAACCTCGGAAGTGCCCACTTAGCCACACCCCCAGAGGAAACGACGCTACTAACGGTTGTCAGGTGACCACACAGCTCATCTGCACAGTTACGGTCATCCTCTGCTATACTCAGACTCTTCCCCAGTCACTCTCAGAAATGTAGAAGGCTTCTGGAGGAGAGGAGGAACAGCTTCAAGAACTTTGACATGACACTGACATTGACATGACTCATTAAAATATGCCCCAGTGGCCATGGCGGCCATTTTGATCCTTCGCCATGAGACAGGAAGTGGGTCTAACTCTCATATGAAACACCTGATTGCCTTCAGATTTCACATGTATGATCAGGGTCTGCCTCTCTACAAATTTTAATGTTAATTTCATGCTTTTGCTGTAGCGCCCCATTATGTAATAACGCCCTATTATGTAATGATGTAATACATTTTCAATTCATTATGTAATAACGCCACATTTTGTAAGCCACTAAGCGGTTAGGGTTAGGGCAAGGTAGTTGGGTAGGGCATACCTTGGAGCCCACACTAAGTCCTATGGTTGGAGTTATTACATAATGGGGTGTTATTACATAATGTGGCGCTACACGCCCCCTACTGTAAGATGCAATTACACCTCATAAATTATTCCAATCTTTTCTCAATTTTACATGATAAACAGTCCGTCTCTCATCACTTCTACATTTCAACATCCACCTCTGAAATACTGCCACCTACTGTTGAGGGGCAGTACTACCTCAGAAACAAAGTGCACTGTGCTGTTTTTTTCAGCGCAAGGACGCTTGAATGACAATCTCCATGGTCTCTCTGGAATGCTGCTGCACCCTGCACAGGTGTGCCAACACCCCACTGTTGCCACACACTGGCGGTTGCGTCACACACTGACGTGTGCCGGGTGTGAGGGCCCTTCAGCGCTGCTTGCAGCCCTACTATGTCATTATAACGGCTGTGTTTATTCTAATTTGTCTCTGTTTCTGGTTGTATCTGCTCCGTCTGTGAGACCGTTGGTTAGCGGACGCTTTCAATCTGCTCTACATATAAACCTGACTTTACTTTCACAAAGACCCTGGGACCCAGGTCTACAATCAGACCTGTAGCCGGGATATTGATCAGTTTTAATCCTAATATCAGCTCACCTCGACTACAGAGAGAAGATAGCTGGGATTAAATCTGCATGCTGCACACTCCACAGGTTTAGTCGAGGTAACTGTTTCAGTGTTTGTTATGTTTCTGTTTTTCATTGTTATTATCCATCATCATTTTAACATATTTCTGTTTTACTCAGTTATTCTCCATCATGCTTGTTCTCTCAGTGTGAAGAGAGTCTCTCATTGATGAATGCATTGATGGAGGTGATCAGGTATCACGTCTGTGATTGTGATCTCAACACCAATCAAATGATTATAATTGTGTCATAACAGAGCAGCAGTAACACCAGGATAGGACCCCTAAAGTTCCCTCCATAAGAAGATTCTAACCCTTGGCTTTGACCCTGTCCTCACCTGATCCCGCAGACCCAGACCACCACCCGTCCGTGGATGTTCTTCTTGCCCTCGGGCTGCTGGGTGTAGGTGAGGCCCAGGTGCTGCCACTGACCCGCTCTGAGCAGCTCTTCTCCAGATTCTGCCTGAGCCAGAAGTCCTGCTTTAATCTCATCGTTTGGATCGATACAGATCCTGGAGAGACACGACATCACAGTTCTTTATGCTCCATAACCTTCAGATACCTCCGTGTTAGAGGCCGGTTATTCACAGATATCTGGAGAGCTCACCTAAACGTCAGAGAGCCAGAGGAGAAGTCTGCCCACACTTGAAGCATCAGCGCCTTGGAGCCCAAGGACAGAATATGAACGAGTCCTTCTTCGGTGGATCTGTGTCCAGGCAGAGACGAGCCGTGGTGGGACTCAGCTGCAGGGAGGTTACTCTCCTCTGGAGAAACAAACAGACCAGCTCAGTCTGACTGCTGCTGTGGACATAAACGGCCGTTAGAGAAGGATCTGTGTCTCACCCTCATCTTTCTCTGCGTCCTTCTCCTCCTGCTCGGCCACCCTCAGCCACATGGAGGCGCTGAAGCCGCTGGCCATGTGGGGCCAGCAGTTCTGCCCCACCAGGGGGAGATGTAGAGGAGCGATGTGCCAGGGAGAGGAGCGGAGGTGGCTCGGTCTGTAGTCTGCGTCTCCCTCTCTGCGTCCGGGCGAGAGCTTCCCCTTCCACAGCAAACCCACGCTTTTCCCCCCGGCGGCCCCGTTCTGTCGGGACCCAGCGGACGAGCCTCCGGGCGTCAAAGCACCGAGGATGATGGGAAAAGAGAGGAAGTGAAGAGGCTCCATGTTCATGTTGGCTTCGACGATTTGTAGGATACCTTTCAGCAAAATCATCTGCAGGAAAAAAATCATAAAAGGAGCAAAGGAACAGCCATCAGTATTAGACTTGTGCCAACTCTGCATTTTCAGGTTTTCCCTTAAAGAACTTTTGGTTTGTGCCCACAGTGGTTCATCTGAACCAATGAGAAGAGCTCTTTCTCTGAAAACGCTCTCCTGCCTGCTTCACTAACTGCCTGTCTACGTTACAAAACTACCTTTTCAGGTATTAATAAGATACCCTCAATCTTAATGCTGGCTATGAACATTGTTAAAGAAGCTATGAATAAAATCATCTTTTAGAAGTCTAATTTACCCTCCTGGTGGCTAAATGCATCAAAAACATTAAACAGAACGTGCACATTTCTGCTGCTGATGGTCTGCACCTAAAGAGGCATCACTACAGGCTGAACAGCTGCTCAGAGATTCCCTACATGTCAAAAAACTCAGAGGAACATTCTTTTGGTGATTTATCGCCCTCTATAGACAAAGCAGTACTCATCACCTTCTAGCTGTGCTGTGTGCTCTAAAGCAGTGATACTCAACCTGTGGCTCGTTTGTGATGATTTGTGATCTTTTATGTCTTCATTTTAATTATTATTTCCCCAGAAAACATTAAAAAGGAAAACTTCACCTCAGAAATTACTAACATTCATCAGTTTGTTTCCCACTCTCACACAGTAGGCTTTAACTGTCAACCTCTATTTTTTGTCTGCATATCTCATCGCCCTTATTTTCAATGTTTTGCTACTTTAATTCCATTTTTACTGCTTATAGCCCATTTTTCTCACCTTTATCCTGCTTTTTGCAATTTTTTGCCCCTTTTGTTGCCTATTTTTGCCCTTTTAACCCATCTAAGCTGCCTTTGCAATTAAATGCCACCAACCCCATTTTGCCACTCTTTGATGCTTTTTGCCCATTTTTCCCATCTTTGTTCTGATTTTTGCCCATTTAAGTCACTTTTCACTCACGTTTTCTTCATGTTTTTGCCACTTTTCACCCATTTTTGCCACTTTTCTCCCAGTGTTTGCTGCTTTAAGCACATTTTGCCACCTCTTTTTGTCACTTTTCTCCCATTTTCGACACTTTTCTCCTGCTTCTTGCAATTAAATGCCACTTTATGCCCATTTTGTCAATTTTTCTGATTTTTGCCCATTTTTGCCACTTTAACTCAATTGGTCACTTCCCACCCATTTTGCCACTTTTCTCCCAGTTTTTGCCACTTTCTGTCATTTTTGACACTTTTATCCTGCTTTTTGCAATTTTTGGCCCTTTTGGCCACTTTTAACCCATCTAAGCTGCCTTTTGCAAATGCCACTAAATTCCAATTTTGCCTCTTTTTGATGCTTTTGACCATTTTCCCACCTTTGTTCTGATTTTTGCCCATTTTAGTCACTTTTCACTCATTTTTTTGCTATGTTTTCCACTTCTGACCATTTTTTGCCATTTTTCTCTCAGTGTTTGCCTCTTTAAGCCCATTTTTGCCACTTATTTTTGTCCCTTTTGACATTTTTCTACTGCTTTTTTGCAATTAAATGCCACTTTATGCCCATTTTTCCCACCTTTTTTTCCGATTTTTGCCCATTTTTGCCACTTTTCTCCCAGTGTTTGCAGCTTTTGACCATTTTTTGCAACCTTTAACTTATTTTAATTGCCACTTTTCATTACTTAGATTGTGGCTCTTGCAAATGTATTTTTCAATGATTTGGCTCTTTGGTTGAGTAACGCTGCTCTAAAATATAATGGTTCTTCATCCAAACACTCTTAAAGCCTACATCCTCAGAAACCTGGCCATGATAAATGATAACAGAGGCTCCTTCTGTGCACACTGTAAATTTCTATCAATTTCTAGCTGTCATGAATCAAAAACAACCATGAAGAACCAGCCAGTGTTCTTCCTGATGCTCTGATTTGTTTCTGCAGGTCATTTTAGAGGTCGTCATGTCAGTTTAATAACCAGCTAAAGGATCTGAAGTGAGTAAAAGTTTAGATCCATGCAGACATTACTGAGCGGTTAAATCACTTTATCAGTTTAGAATAACTAACACTCCCTTTCCTGATAAACATGCAGTCATATCAAAACGTGCAGCAATGCCAAACTAAATCCTATGTGCCTGTACCTGCTGTGTTTCACAGAGCGTTAATATAAATCACACTGTTCCACTCTGGGTGAAAATAAACCTCCTCTTGGCTTCTGGGAGCTCTTTTCTCTGAGACAGATTATTAATGATGTCTGCTGCAGGTTTCCAATGAAACACAGACCTGTGGCATCACATCTGCTCTGAGCACGTCTGAGTTAACTGTACGAAGGCTGCAGCAGGCTCCGGGGAGCTCTACGTGTAGATGAGTTTCACAGAAGCATGAAGGGAGACGAGAGTGTGAAAGGAAGGATGTGGTACAAGTGCTGCTTAAAGCTGAATGTGAGATGAGCTAAACCCTGACAGTGAGAGGGTTTTATATTTACAGTAGGCGGAGTCTTCTCCAGGAAGAGTCGAATCAAGAGGGCCAGCTCCTCTGCTGTGATTCGCTGGCTCACCATGGCCACCAGCAGCTCCACCAGAACGCTCTGACAATCTGAATGGAAACGGATGAAGAGAAGATGATAGAAACAGTTAGAAATCACTGGTTTATGCAGCAGAAAACCACAGAAACCGCCGAAGAGCTTCACTAACTGCTCTGCTTTAGGCTGAAATTATCTCTGGTTAAGAAAAAGATAGCAGAGACAAACATCAGCCTCCAGAGAAGACAGAATGAACAAATCCAACATTTAGAGTCTGGGAGCTGCTGTTAGAACAGGAAGACTCATTTCTATGTGACTGATGAAGAAAAAAAAAATAAAAAAAATAGTAGAGGATGATTTTTGTATGATGGGTGGAACATTAACCTGGAACGCCAGATGGATTTGTTTCACACATTCAGCTGGTAAACCTCTCATAGATGGCGTTTGGGAAAGGGCAGAGCTTTTGAAAAAATAAACTCGAAGGGTGACTGGATGAACGTTCTGTCTGTCACATCTTTACGGGCCAATCAGAGCAACACAACGCGTGACATAGCCATGACCGAGGAGTAAACTCCAGAGAGAACTGCATAACGGTAACCATGGCGACTGTAGACATGTCAGTACAGTCTTTGTTCTTCTTTTGACCAAGAAATGTGGTCAAGTTCTGATAAAACCAGCGCTTCAGCAGCATCCACACAAATGTTGTTGCTGCTTGCTTAGGTCACGGCTCCACCATGCCAGAAAGCACCGCCCCTCATCGCTGATTGGTCGTGTCACTTTCTAACCAGGCCCAAACGGTTCAGCTTTGCAAGATGGATTCACCAGTGAGAAACAAGGAAACGGGCGAATCCATCTGCTATGCAACGTTAGTAGAACATACCTCTGCTGCACTAAAACTGTATTAAATGGTATTATAACATTTATTTCAGGTCAAAGATGTGGTGCACCTTTTGCTATTTAATCTAAAATTTGATTAACATTCCAGCCCTAGCAGATACAACAGTCTTTTTTAACAAGTGTAGGACTATTAAGAATTGATTTTACAACTCTGCTCTCAGCAGCATTGTCATCTTCCACTTTTCCCAGCTCCACCTGAACAACACTGAGAATACCTCTCTAAGCGTGCTAGTGCATGATGAATCTGATGGATTTTCAGGCTGAACTGTTTGTTTCTGATCAGAGGAAGAGAAAGAAGCAGTAAATGCTGGTGTAGTTTAGTTGAAGGGAAGCCTGTAAACAATGGTGGCCGGTGAAGAGATAAGCTTCTGTTTTATCAGGACATTTCTTTATCAAAATAAGAGCAAAGAAGATTTTCTCTGTGGAAAAGATGTGATTGCTTTTCTCCAGTGGCGTGCACAGACAGACACTCGGTGGTGCTATAGCACCTGCCCGTTGCCCTCTGGACCAAGCAAGTGCCCTTTGAAAAATTCTTTTTTGTTGTTGTTGTTGTTTTACAGTGTAACGTATGTGGTCCATGTTGACACGATCATCTATAAATGCTCAGCGATTAAATGCGTGTGATAATAATGCCCCCCCAACACACCTCTCTTCCTTCGTCAACGTGAACGCGCAGTGCGGACACAAATGCAGGCGCGTTGCAGCAGCAGTGCACAGCAGCCCACTCACACCTCCTCCCTGCCCCACCAGCCAGCCAGGTAACACATCAATGAATCGAGCCTCAGATACCAAGCTGTAACCTGCATTTATGTGTCTCTGTTGTGAAGTAGCCTGTCTCATACAGCACCAAACACAGCTGAGCATAAATTAGCCGACCGCTCACCTGCTTAACAAGCGACGCTAGCCCAGATCAATAATAGATATGACGTGATGACCACCACACAACTAACGTCGGTAGAGTTTGTCATTGGTACAACATGTGAATCTATCAGTATGCTTAAGCTGAAATATACTGCTAAATGACAAACAGAAAAAAGAAGCCTTCTGCCTTGTTGTAATGTCACCAAACAGTCTTATTCATACTTTTAGTCTCTTTTATTTACTAAATGCAGCATTAGCATAATGCCTAGAGAGGAGAGGGTTAAAAAGGAGAAAGAAAGGGAGCTACAACAGGCAGCCCAGGGAAGCAGCTCTCTGCTGTCCATCAGCAGCAAGGAGGAAGAGGAAGATGAAGATGACAGGTCAGAGTCAAGACCAGAATCATGTTAACTGTTTAGGGCCTTTTAAAGCTCAAACTTTAAAGTTGAACTCTGATTTTATTGAAATATCTTAAAAGCTGTCCACATTTTATTTTAACTACACAAAGTGGTTTGTCAGTAATAAATCAGGGATGAAGCTAGATAAGCTAATTATATTATTTTGTACCAACCATAAGTTGTTTTTATGTTACAGGACTTGCAGTAGTCTTGTATTTACCTTAATAGGCTATTATTAAAACTATTATTATTCTACAGGCAGCTACAGCAGGGAAGCAGCTCTGCGCTGTCCTGAAATAGGCCATCTACCAGCATGGATGATCAAAATGACAGAGAACAAGAAATTCATGAGCAAGAACCAGCTGTATGTGAAAGACATGACACGATTGCAAAGATAGCTACTATGCAACATGTGCCTCTAATGTTTTTCTGTTTGTTTTAAATCTCACACTGCTATAATAAGGCAGCCTGCAGTTCCACATGCCGCACACAGTGCCCTTATTTTTCACTGAGCACCTGCCCCCCAAAATGTCTGCACGCCAGTGCTCTGCTCCATCTCCTAACCCTTCTTAGATGCAGAGATATTAATCCAACACATCCATGGATATGAGAGTCTGGCACACTTTAGTTCACACTGAGTAAATAAACTTGTCTTTGGGGTAAGGGGATCAGGTCTAGGCTGGGCTCTGAGTGTGAAGCCACTCTTAGTACTCTTTGAATCCTCTACTTTAGCTGAGACTTTTATTCTATGTTCAGTAGAGAAATGTGTACAGCTGTTTGTTTCCACTGATGTAAATTACTCTGAACTTTGCTTTAAAAAGTCAAATATAACCAGATTTATTCCTTTAATGATCCAGATCAGAAAAAGCAGACAAGTCAGGGGCAGAAAAAAACTTCTCTGCCAACATATGGATAAACATAAACATGTCCTCTGAGATAAATATAAAGACAGAAACATCAAACCAGGAACTGAGAGCAGATTTCCCAGGAGTTCTCAGAATTATTCATGCTGAGGATGACGTCTGAACCCCGAGGAATCAGGAGAAATGTCAGCAGCAGGGAAAAAACAGAAAACTGAGCGTACCAAGAGTTTTTTCAGCAGACATCCCTGATGAATAAGATCCTGCCGAGACAGAAATAACCCAGGAGGAACAACAAACCTGTGAGGGAGGCGTCTGTTTGGCTCAGGATGTTGTGAAAACCCGACAGGATGGTTTTGACTCCTCCCTGTGAGGAGCAGAGAGAGAGGTCAGGAGACAGAGACGGACAGCTGAGGCGTTTAAAGAGGAGAGAAAAGGTGACTGACCTGTTCGTAGAGCAAGGATGCGTTGCGTTTGTTGGCGTGCACGGCCCCCAGCAGGCTGTGAAACACGTGACTCAGAACATCCAGGTCCGGGGAGCCCGTGGCGAGAAGCTGCAGCTCCATCGTGCAGATCTCTGGGAAGAGCAGCACGCCACGCCTGGGCCCGTCCGTCACCGCCGCAAACTCCCGCAGAGCTGAAGACTCCACCTTCACGCCTGTGGGAGTAAACACAGAACATCACACACTCAACGGGAGGCCGACACAGGCGGGAAGAACGCCACGCTGAGACAGAAACAACAGAAACACACAGGCTGGCACCGTGTCCTCATCATCGTCCACAGGCATCTCCTCCGTCGGCGGCGTCCTCGTATGTTGGAGGAGCTCGTAAAAATGAGTTAGCCTCCGTCAGAGCACGGGAGTCCTCCCATGATTTACAGGAAAACAGCCCTGCAGGCTCTGCAGCTCCAGGGACCTCGGTTATTAATAAAGCTCTCTCTCTGCATGGGTACTCAGTCCACCTCCATCTTTACCATCACACCAGCCACAGACAGACCACCTCCATCTTTACCATCACACCAGCCACAGACAGACCACCTCCATCTTTACCATCACACCAGCCACAGACAGACCACCTCCATCTTTACCATCACACCAGCCACAGACAGTCTACCTCCATCTTTACCATCACACCAGCCACAGACAGACCACCTCCATCTTTACTATCACACCAGCCACAGACAGACCACCTCCATCTTTACCATCACACCAGCCACAGACAGACCACCTCCATCTTTACCATCACACCAGCCACAGACAGACCACCTCCATCTTTACTATCACACCAGCCACAGACAGACCACCTCCATCTTTACTATCACACCAGCCACAGACAGACCACCTCCATCTTTACCATCACACCAGCCACAGACAGACCACCTCCATCTTTACTATCACACCAGCCACAGACAGACCACCTCCATCTTTACCATCACACCAGCCACAGACCACCTCCATCTTTACCATCACACCAGCCACAGACAGACTACCTCCATCTTTACCATCACACCAGCCACAGACAGACCACCTCCATCTTTACCATCACACCAGCCACAGACAGACCACCTCCATCTTTACCATCACACCAGCCACAGACAGACTACCTCCATCTTTACCATCACACCAGCCACAGACAGACCACCTCCATCTTTACCATCACACCAGCCACAGACAGTCTACCTCCATCTTTACCATCACACCAGCCACAGACAGACTACCTCCGTCACATTTGCAGACATTTGTAGATCTGAGCACACATTTGTAGATCTGAGCACACATTTGTAGATCTGAGCACACATTTGTAGATCTGAGCACACATTTGTAGATCTGAGCACACATTTGCAGATCTGAGCACACATTTGTAGATCTGAGCACACATTTGCAGATCTGAGCACACATTTGCAGATCTGAGCACACATTTGCAGATCTGAGCACACATTTGTAGATCTGAGCACACATTTGCAGATCTGAGCACACATTTGTAGATCTGAGCACACATTTGCAGATCTGAGCACACATTTGCAGATCTGAGCACACATTTGTAGATATGTAGACGCATTTCAAATCTGCCTACACATTTGCAGAAATGTGCACAGATCTTTGTACGCGTTTGCAAATACTTTTGCAACAATAATAGCTCCATAATCTCCTCCTATATGTTGTGAAGTTACAGCTGCATATTTAAATGTATTTTAGTGGTGTAGAATGAACACGGCATAGTCCATCATCCTAAAGTAAAGGAATGCTTCTAGCTATTCATAATCATTTAAATACACAGACGTTCTTCTTCAGGAGCTTTGTTTTTAACTGGGGATGTTTTGGGCTCTAACATCCTGGTGGACATGGCTCCACGTACAGAGAGGCTCAGAGCAGTCAGCCCGGCTTCATGGATGGGTCAGCCCAGCATGAGCTGGGCGGGAAAGAGTCCCTGTGTTTCTGGTCTGTAGGACTTTTCCAGGAAGTTACAGTCTCTGTTTGACGAGGGCTTACAGTCATAAGACTCAGCTCATGAGGCTGCAGAGCGCAGCAGCCTGCAGTAGTAAAGCATGAAACAATGAGTCCATTCTCAGGACATGAAAAGGAGAGTAATCAGGCCACGTTCTTAACCTGTCAAACCAGAGCGGAGCCAACAAGAGAGGAAAACACTCTCAGGCTGGTTTCTGCAGAGTCATACGTGTGCTGTAAAAAACAGTCACTGATTATTGCAACACACCCTCAGCAGAAACCAAACGGGGAAGTGGTTTTAGACGGAAAATTGCTCAAAAGAACCACAGTGATGTTTGATATAAAGTCAGCCAGTGGAGGAGGGAGAGGTGATAAGGGTGGCCATTAGGGACAAACAAGGTAATAAGGACAAAAATCATGTCTCTGTTTTTAAGCTCGGTGTAGATCAGGATGCATGTTTTCATCATTTGTTATAAATAATAAAGACAATGTTGGCTTTGGCAAACTCCTCATTGGCTGAGTGCTGAACAGGAAGTTAATTAACAGGCAGCTGTAGAACGTCAACATCAGTCCAGGCCTACAGTCCCGGTCAGACCCGTCTACACTAACAGAGCGGAGCTCCACCAGTAGCTAGGCCTGACCCCTACGTTAGCGCTGCTACTGTGCTCTTTAATGGAGGCAACAACAGGAAGCTGACAGCTCTGATAATATCTCACAGGAACAGTGTGGTCCGACACGTTAGATCTAGAAAATGGAGATAAGGTTGGAGGTAGGCTGTGTTTTCATGACTTGGGCCCCGTGGACTAAACCCAGTTTTAATTTCTGTTTAACCAGACGTGAAATTCACCGAGAAACAAGAAACCTCTGTAAGGTCTCTAATGCAAAGCTCTTTGTGCTTCATTTTCTCCTTCATTCAACATAAAATCACCAAGAAAACACGAAAATGACATAAACCAGTGTCTGCAGATGTTCTCAGTCATCCCAGTCATGGTTATCAAATCCTGATCAAACAGGGATGGACACTGGCCAGAGAAGACCGCTGGTTTGAGAACTGTGCGAAGGATGCCGTTCTTAGAGCAGCCTTAGCTTCCTCTAGTCAGCAATCCAAACAACGCTTTCACACTGATCACATGACCCAACATCATCTGACCTTAGTGACACACCCTCAGGTAAACTAAGTCCATGACTGCCAATGAATCTCAGGTGACCACTCAGGTCATTAACATACGAGGCTCCAGTACGGCAGCGGGGCGTGCCTGGAGCGCCGCTCCGCTTCGTTTCAGATACGCTGCAGGTCTATTTCAGCGCCAGCCGCTGCCAAACCTCGTAAATTCACTGTCGTTCAGAAAGCACCAACCATGGAAGTCACAAGCGTAGAACATCCAGTTCTTTCAAAATAAAACACATGCACTGATGAGGAAAAGTTCACTTTTGGGGATATTTAGCCAAAGAATTTGCATAAAACCACAGATCCTTTCAGCAAACATGAACCTTTTACCTTCCTGATGTACTCACTCAATGGAGGAAGCAATAATATCATGGACTTATACTGGAAAGGATGATAAATTAACCCTTAAAGGTAAAGTAGTCCACTGTTGACATGCTATTCCATCGTGAACTCGCAGTTCTCCATGATCTGTTCCTGCTGATCAGGGTTGCGCGCCGCAGCGCTGCGCTCCAGACTCGCTTCTAGTGGGCGAGGTCGCTCACCTTTGGTTGGACCAAACCTGTGGCACTTCAGTGCACAGCGCGCACGCCGTATATGGAAATCAGGAGGTAACAGCAGACTAGCAGAGAGACGATTCCTCCAATCAGATTGTAGCATTTTTTTAATCTGAGAGGATCATATTTCTCCTGAGTGGGCGTGGCTTCAACTGACACTGCCTCATTCTTCATGATTTTGAAGTTTAATTTTATAAACCTGGAGATTTTTCTTTATTTTTTTTTGACTGAAATTTGACCTGGAGGTTTAGAACACAGTGAGCTGTCAAACAACAAACCCAAACACAGATTTATCAAAACTACAAAGATCTGAAGTTCTGATTGTACTGCTAGCAAAATAAATTGATAGTTTCCAGAATATAAGTTTGTCCTTTATGAGAATAAAGTTATTTCTAAAAAGTGCAACAGTGGCCTTTTTACAAACTTTTACAGTAGTGCTTCATACTAAAATAATGTCAGCCTTTAATGGTTATGTAACAGCCTGACACTGCAGCTGTAACTGCATTTAAATGACCTGTGCAGCACTCGGTGCAGCTTGGTTTTGTGTTGAAAACTGGAGCTGAAAGTGCAAAACCCCCACAGACCCTTACTGAGGGTTTCTCCTGGCCTCTGTCATGGATGTAAATACATAAATCTGACATGCTGCCCAGCCCTATAATAATGAGTTGATGGTGGGAAAGGCAAGGTTTCCCAGAGCAGCAGGTTCAGAGGGTGAACCTCAAACTGACCTCAGACTCCATCATGATGAAACTGCTGACATTAAAACATGGCAGACAAGGAGAGCTCAGGCAGTAAGCATGATCTACAGCTTTCTCTAAATAAATAAAGGTTTCACAGAGATTTACTAACAGGCCTGAGCTAACGCTCTCAGCAGCAGAGCCAGCGTGTAGAAGCTGCTGGAATCTTCAGGAGGAGTAACTGGGAGTGACAGAGAGCTGAGTGTGAGTGAGCCTACCCTCTTCCTGCTTGGCCATGTCCTCTGGGTTACTCTCGCTGTCGGCGTCGTAGCCCTCCTCCTCCCCCGGGGGCTTGACGCCACAGCTCTGCACCTCGTCCACCTCCTCCGACAGATCGCCCGCCGGGGCCGCCCCCTCCGCCAACACCTGGAGCTTCTGACAGAACGAGGGAGAGAGAGGGTGAGAGAGAGAGAGAGGAGGGGTGAGATCAGATTAAACTCGGAGTATCTTACCCAATCCTGTCTGTAAGCAGAAATAAAACCAGAATGTTTGGGTGAAAGAAAACAAGCATGACAGAGTTCCTACCGCTAACACAGCAAAGAAATTACCAACCAAATGTTTTCAAGTGATTCAAGGGGGAAAAAGTACAAGATTTCAGTCATAAGACAAAAATCAGCTGACTTGCGAGGCATTCGCACAGCCCAGCTTCCAGCAAGTCATCCTATGAGCATGCACACACACACACACACACACACACACACACACACCCACCCCCACACACACACACACACACACACACACACACACACCAGCAGTGGAGGAAACAGCAGAGCTCTTAACCGTTCAACAGTTCAAAGAATAATCTTACTTTGAAAGAACTTCTGGAACTTCAAAATAAAAGCCAGGGTCTTTGATTTGGTACAGAGGAGGATGGCAAAAACGTCAAACAACAATCAAACTCTAGATCCTCCCTGGAGTTTCCCTGCAACATCTCACACTGCTTGGCTGGCTGGAAAGGAGCTAATCTCTGAGGAAATAGGTAAATCTATTATATAAAAGCGTAATCCTGGTGTGTTAGAGCAGGATTAGTCAGAGGAACATTCTAAGACCTCTGAAAAACAAATCTGAAGTTTGAAAATAGGAAAGAAGCCGGAGACAGTGAGGAAATAAAGATCTGGTACAACTAATGATCCTGATGATACTGCAGGTCATTAGCTTCAGCGCTAGCAGAAATTAGCTCCTTCATAGGCTTTAAAAGTAATTACTAGAGCATAATTAGGAGCACTTTTCCACTGCTACTATGATCCATTTCTGCTCATTGATTAGGAGCCAAAATATCAACACAGCAACAGGAAGTTTCCACGGACACAGGGAGAAGTAGTCAGGTAGGGGATCTGGGGTCCATGAAAACCTGAGAACCTGAGAAAGACCTGGGTAACAATCAAACGTGGGATTAAAGATTTACAAAGAGTAATGTTATTATAATCAATGACAAATCAGCTTCTCTCTGAGGCTGACACTGTCGTAAGGAGATAAATCAGACTGGATGGAGCTGAGCTTAGACTAAAACACAAAAAGGTCTGCTGCAATTTTCAGATCTGCAGAGGGGACATACTTCTGAAATTTACGCCAAAATACCAGTTTACACCTTTTATTGCAGCAAAAACATTCTACTTTATTCATTTTTGTACATTCAGTACGCTCCTCGTGTAAACACTCTGTTGAGCATGCTCAGTACGCTCCTCGTGTAAACACTCTGTTGAGCATGCTCAGTACGCTCCTCATGTAAACACTCCGTTGAGCATGCTCAGTACGCTCCTCATGTAAACACTCTGTTGAGCATGCTCAGTACGCTCCTCATGTAAACACTCCGTTGAGCATGCTCAGTACGCTCCTCATGTAAACACTCAGTGCAGCTGGTTGTTATCTCAGTAATGTGGTAACATTATCAGACATATTCAGACTGTTTTGGTACATAGTGTCAATAAAGTTTGCTCCTCTTTACTCCTATTTATGTCAGAATTATTTCTGACTCAGAATAATCAGTTTCATTTTTATTTATCTCAAGTTTAAACATGTTTGCACTTTGCATATTTAGTCTTAACTGTAAGAACTTCCAGCCACTCAGAGGTTTTCATCCCATCACACTCTAGTCCAGGGGTTCTCAACCTTTTCAGCCCACGACCCCCAAAATAAAGGAGCCAGAGACCGGGGACTCCCACTGGACCTGAAGGTTGGTGGAACACAGCCATGCACAATTAAGAATATAATAAGTGGGGTTAAAAATGGCTAAAATGGGTTGATAATGGCAAAAAAATGGTGGAAAAGGTAGTGAAGTCAAAGTACCAGAAATGGGTTAGAAGTGGCAAAAATAGAAGTATAAGGAAGTTAAAAAGTGGCTGAAGTGGCTTTAAATGGGCAAAAATAGGTGGAAATTTGGTGAAATGGGATGGAAAATTGATATAAAATGGCAAAAAAAATGTGGACTGAAGAAGACAGAACGGCAGAATTTGGTTAAACTACCAAAATTGGGCATATCAAATGGTGAAATGTGGGTAAAATGGGAAAAACTGGGTTTTAAGTGACAAGAATTGATTTAGAAGTGGCAAAAACAGGGAGAAACAATGGAATAAACTGATTTATGATCCAGACCAGATCAGAGACTCTGAGAAGGCCTTCCTGTGGTCCAGGATTACTGTTGGTATGAATGTGATCAGATCAGCTGTGTCTGTTTATCCGAGTTTATCTGGGCTGTTTTGTTGTATGTGAGGCAGATAACGGTTGCTGAGGGACAGAGTGAGACAGGGTGAGGGTGATGCTTGATGGCTGAAAAAAGCTTTATTCTCTTTATTATAGAGCTGCCGTCTAAATAACATCACTGCTCTTTATTCTTTCAGTGCTTAGCTGGAGGGGAATACACGGCTTCTTTATACTTCTTTAAAAACACCTTTGAGACTGAAGTGTTCTTTGTTCATGTTTACATTCTGCTGGATACTTCCGTCTCATTTAAGCTGGGACAGACAGAAGCAGCCGTTGAGGGAAACCCCAGAGTCTGAGTGCAGAGAGAGGCGAGCCAAGCACTGCAGAGCAGCACCGTAGGAAAGCATCGATACCTGATGGAACACCTGTACATCTGACTGATATTAAAGGCTGTATACTGCAGAAATGTCCATGTGGTGCATTCCTGGTCTACAACATCTGATTGATTATCATAGATAAAGGAGGGAATCCTCTGCACAGTTATGACACCAAACTCCAGCAGCTGAAGCAGCAGAGCCTCTGGCAGCTCTAGTTTTTAGCCCCGGCATCACACTGAAAACAAAGTTGAGAAAGTAAAAAGAGTCAGGAGCTTCACTCACAGTTTCTCCCATGGCAGGACTCACCCTGTCTGGCTTCTCCTCAGGAGGGTCGGGGCCGGTCGACACCTCTGCCAGGGCCACTCTGAGCAGGGAGTCAAACAGAGGGATGGCGAGGTCAGAGTTCACCACGCCAGAGCGAGAGAGCTGGTCTCTGACTTCCAGCAGGGTCTCCTCTACGGACTGAAGCTGCAGAAGAAGAGACAAAAGAGTCAGAATCAAGCCATGCTGAGCAAACCCTACAGGGCCAAAGGTCCAGAACTGAAGTCCTTAATTTTCAGATAAATTCATGCATCTACCCTTTAACAACCGCCAATAATTATACACTTAGAGCAGTGGTTCTCAACCTTTTCAGCCCGAGACCCCCAAAATAAAGGTACCAGAGACCAGGGACCTCCACTGGACCTGAAGGTGGTTGAACAGCCAGGAACGTTCTAGAATAGTCCTGTGGAGACAAGGCCGTCCATAAGGGGGATAAAGGGGGAGGTTTCTGGGACCCAGACAAACTGGGGGCCCATGGAGGTCAGAAAAACTATGGTCCATTGAGAAGTTAAGCTGTGAAAACCCTATTTCATATTTGACCCAAATAATAACCACTCTTATCAAAGAAACAAAGATCTCTATCTATTCATTTATGTAGTAAATAGCCTTCTTAAAAATGAAAATAACTTTGTTAAAACATATTTAAAATGGGTAAAAATCGCTTAAATTAGTCAATAATGGCAAAAAATGGTGGAAAAGGTGTTGAAATTGTATTTTTAAAGAACATAAATGGGTTTAAAGTGGCAAAAATTAGATAAAAGTGGCAATAAATAACCAAATATGGATTAAATTGACAAAAACAGGCAGAAAAAGTGGTAAAAGGGGATTAAAAAGGCAAAAATGGGATAGCTGTGGTTAAAATGGGCATAGAGGGGTGTAAAAAGTGGTTAATAGTGGATATAATGAGGCAACAATAGGCAGAAAGTGGCAAGAATGGATTTAGAAGTGACAAAAACAGGCAGAAAAAAGTGGAAAGGGTTTAAAACTGACACAAATGGGTTTCAAGTATGTGCTAAAATTGGCAAAAACTGTGTTAAAAAAGCGATGAAAAAGGGTTAAAATTTGGTAAATTTGGTGAAAAGTGGCAACAGTGCAATTTAAAAATATTCTTAGTTTTTTTAAAGGCATCTGGAGACCCCCTCACAGTGTATCGCGACCCCAAATGGGGTCCCAACCCCAATGTTGAGAACCCCTGACTTAGAGAACAACTTCAAGCAGACGCCAGCACCATGTTTAAAGCTAGGATTCTCCCTCCATCAGAACTCACAGCTCAGTCCCCACACGTCTGTCAAAGCTTTAATAAATAAATAAATGAATGAATGAATGAATGAATGAATGAATGAATGAATGAATGTCCTCTTATTGGAAGAACAGACTCCCTCCTTCCAGAGATCAGTGCTAACTTTTACAGCCATGATGGAGCAGAGGTTCTGTCAGACTCGTTTTTCTTCATTTCTTCTTTTAACACTTTTATGATTTTATGTGAGATATTTATTAAAACAGTTTATCTGAGCGTTCTCTACGGCTGGGCAATGAATCCAAAATTAGATTAAATCGCACTACGGCCTGCTGCAATTTACAAATCACAGAAGATGCAATGTTTCTTTAACCTGACATCTGAGTCAAAATACCAGTTTAAACATTTTTTGCAGCAGAGATGTCATACATCACATATCATGCCATCAGTCCAGACCTATTTTAGAAAAGTCTACAAGAAATCCTTCTTTCTCCATTTTTGTAGATTTTTCTGATTAAATATGAGGACGACATAAAAATGATCATTCCCTTCAATATGAGTCAAAGTCATCACAATAAGTTAGTCTGTCAAAATCTTTCAGCCTTAGTTTTATCTGCTGTTTTGTTGGTTATGAATAGAATGATTTATTGCTTGTGTTTGCTGGAAAACACCTAAGATGAGGAACTACGTTTATAAAATCACAATATTGAGGAAAAAATTGTGATTAGATTATTTTCTAAAATGGTTCAGCCCTAGTGTTCAGTGTTTCACAGCAGGATAGCTGCTCAAATAAAGCTGTTATATAAATGCATTAGTGAACAGAGGGATACCGGTCTGTGTGGAGCTGCTGCAGTGATTCTGCTCACTGTCCACATGTTTTATTATAAATATAACTGGTAAAATGTGCCTGATGAACACTCAAACAGATAATCATAATTCTAGAGTAGTGGAAAAATCACAAATTTGCTCCATCAAATATCTCAGAAAATTAAACAGAAATGTTTAGTGCTTAAAATAGGCCATCAGGATGTTTCAGAAGGAAAATAAAAATAATAGACTTGACTTGTTCATAAAATATTTGTGCAATTTCAAATTGATATGAGAAATACATTTTTCATTTTGTTTTTGTCTTTAACTTAGAAATAACCCTCAAAATCAGGATAAAAAAGACTTGTGATAATATTGAGATGAAATCTGTTTATTTGTTGTGATAAAATTTTAAAGATGCACAGAAATGATCATAAAACATAGAAGTAACATCCATGACAGCACGTCTGCAGGGTTATCAGAGAAACGGCATGAAAACCAGAGTCCTCTGTGATTGGACCACAGATCTACAGATGGTTACGGGCTAAAGACGGAACAACTCAACATAAAAACAGCATTTTCAAACACCACAGAAGAGGACATTTATCATCTGCTGGGCATTAAGTGTTTATTTGGTCCACACGGAAATGGTGTTTCTGTGATCTGAATCTTCTGCTGATGTTCTGATTCGGGCTGAACCATTCAGGAAAATAATCAAACTGTGATTTGATAAGTGATTATTCCTTAAGTTCCTCATCTAACACTAGATCATTCTATACCACAACCAACACTAAATTAGCTTAACCAACGGCTGAACAGTTTTGAAAAATATCTCACTGTGATGATTTTGACCCGTACTGAATATGAATTGCTAATAAGAAAAAAGGACAGGTGACAAGTGAAGAAAGTAGGATTGTTTATAGACTAGTCTGAAAAGATTCCACTTGAATAATTGCTTGATAAGTAAAAAAGTTTGAAACTGTCATTTTTACACAAATGTCAGGTTAAAGAAGTATTGCACTTTCTGTGATTTGATGGTCGCAGCAGGAATTATTGCGATCAAGTCTAATTTTGGATTCATTGCCCAGCCCTAGCTCTGAGTGAAGTTAAACAGAACGTTCATGTAGATATGGATGATAGAAGCCGTCACTGTTCTCTCACTGGAGCTCAGTGACTAAATCTCTGTCTAGAGGTCAGTCAAAGCTGAGACTGATGTTTCTTTAACATCTAGCAGCTCCGGTGGTCTGACTCACGCCTTAGAGGGATTGCTCATGCAGTCGTCTGATCCGTGCAACACCAAACTACCCACCTGATAGGACAGCTCCGGCTCGATCCTCTGCAGGGCTGAGTTAGCGCTGTGCAGACAGATGGCCAGCAGGGCCTCCAGCAGACGAATACTTTGGAGCTGCCACTCCTCCTCCAGCCTCTTTGCGGGATCTTTGGTCTTTCCCTCAGCGGGGCCGGCGCTCGGAGCCTCGGCTGAGTCATGTGACGTCTCCTCTGGTCCCTGTGCGGCAGCTGGAGCAGCGGACTCCGGGCTGCCTTTGCTCTTGCCGTCCCTCTTCTTCTTGGCCTTCCCGTCCTTTGGCTTACAGGAGAGCTTCTGGATCACCATGGCCATGAGGCGGAGGCAGACGTCCAGCCCTCCCAGTCTGAAGAACTGCCTCTGGAACAACGGGCTGGCCAGGTAGATCCACCGACACACCGACCACACATCTGCGGCGCGCCGGACCTGCTCTTTGGAGGGCAGGGCCACGCTGTCGGGGGACAGG
This sequence comes from Cheilinus undulatus, assembly GCF_018320785.1. NCBI lineage: Eukaryota > Metazoa > Chordata > Actinopteri > Labriformes > Labridae > Cheilinus > Cheilinus undulatus. The sequence continues at coordinate 54,306,463 of NC_054870.1, read as the reverse complement.
TAAGGCAGCCGCCCACCTAGCGGCTCACTGGCCGTGCTGTCATAACCCGAAGTGTCCTCTGAGTCGTTGGCGGAGTCGCGGTCAGAGTCGGCTTCTTTGCTGACGCACAGGAAGGCCACGCACAGAAACAGGTTAATGACGTGAAGGTGCGTCTCCGCCCGGCTGCGGCCCGGCCCTCGGCCCTGCCCGCTTCGGCTTTTATGGCGAGGATACGCCTCCTTCAGACCTTCGTAGAACTTGGTGAGGCTCTGTGGGCCCTCACCGGCCCCTCTGGACCCCAGCTCCTCAGCCAGGCTCAGGATGGCCTCCCTTTCTTCAGCATCAGCGCTCTCTAGCTCCTGCAGCACGCCGTCGGGCTGCTGGTGACCGCCACCGATGATCAGCGTCTCAAACACCTTCAGAGCCAGAGAGCGGGTCTGATCCAGGTAGACCAGCTCCGTCACCTGATTCAGACCGTTACAGCTGACGAAGAGGTCCCTCATGACCCTGCAGGAGAAAAACAGCAGAAGAAGAGTCAGCAGCTTTTAGCCTTTACCAAGGTCTGGGTAAATACTCCACTCTGATTAGGTGTTGATTATTTCCTTATACTGGACCTTAACCAGTGTAAGGAGACCAGTCCAGTAACAATCCTACATTCCTGCTGTGTTTCCATCTCAGAATAAATCAGAAACCATACAACATGGATGCAACCAGAGCCTCCGATAAAGATTTATCTAACACGCTTGCATGTTATAGCATCACTGTTTATCAGCTAAAGTAATGAAACTAAGATTTATTCATGGTCACGTCTGATTGGCTGACCACTGGCATCGTTTGAGGAGAACGGGGCGGTAGCTGTGGGCGGAGCTTAGTTGTGTTTACTGCTACATCACATGTTTTGACATTCTGATTGGAATGTGACAAACAGAACGTTCGTCCAATCACCTTCTGAGAATTTTTTAACAAGTCCTGCCCTTTCAAATGCCTTGGTAGTGAGCTTTCTCAGTTGAGTGTTAAATATCCATGCAGTGGAGATATGAAACAGTCCGTGTGGTGTGTCAGGTTAATTTCTTGCTGCCAATCAGAGCAACAAGACCACATGAGGCAGTAGATGTGCAGTTCAGGTCAGAGAGTGGAGCTGGAAGCATGATGACAAAAATGCATGTCACTTTTTAACTCACCACACCCACCTCTGACTCCACCCTAAAGGTGTACACTGTGTTACCTTTTCAGAGCTTTAGTCTATAGAGGAGGAGGCTGGGGTGGAGGAGGTGGAGCTTTAGTCTATAGAGGAGGAGGCTGGGGTGGAGGAGGTGGAGTTTCAGTCTATAGAGGAGGAGGCTGGGGTGGAGGAGGTGGAGCTTTAGTCTATAGAGGAGGAGGCTGGGGTGGAGGAGGTGGAGCTTTAGTCTATAGAGGAGGAGGCTGGGGTGGAGGAGGTGGAGCTTTAGTCTATAGAGGAGGAGGCTGGGGTGGAGGAGGTGGAGCTTTAGTCTATAGAGGAGGAGGCTGGGGTGGAGGAGGTGGAGCTTTAGTCTATAGAGGAGGAGGCTGGGGTGGAGGAGGTGGAGCTTTAGTCTATAGAGGAGGAGGCTGGGGTGGAGGAGGTGGAGCTTTAGTCTATAGAGGAGGAGGCTGGGGTGGAGGAGGTGGAGCTTTAGTCTATAGAGGAGGAGGCTGGGGTGGAGGAGGTGGAGCTTTAGTCTATAGAGGAGGAGGCTGGGGTGGAGGAGGTGGAGCTTTAGTCTATAGAGGAGGAGGCTGGGGTGGAGGAGGTGGAGCTTCAGTCTATAGAGGAGGAGGCTGGGGTGGAGGAGGTGGAGCTTTAGTCTATAGAGGAGGAGGCTGGGGTGGAGGAGGTGGAGCTTTAGTCTATAGAGGAGGAGGCTGGGGTGGAGGAGGTGGAGCTTTAGTCTATAGAGGAGGAGGCTGGGGTGGAGGAGGTGGAGCTTTAGTCTATAGAGGAGGAGGCTGGGGTGGAGGAGGTGGAGCTTTAGTCTATAGAGGAGGAGGCTGGGGTGGAGGAGGTGGAGCTTTAGTCTATAGAGGAGGAGGCTGGGGTGGAGGAGGTGGAGCTTTAGTCTATAGAGGAGGAGGCTGGGGTGGAGGAGGTGGAGCTTTAGTCTATAGAGGAGGAGGCTGGGGTGGAGGAGGTGGAGCTTTAGTCTATAGAGGAGGAGGCTGGGGTGGAGGAGGTGGAGCTTCAGTCTATAGAGGAGGAGGCTGGGGTGGAGGAGGTGGAGCTTCAGTCTATAGAGGAGGAGGCTGGGGTGGAGGAGGTGGAGCTTTAGTCTATAGAGGAGGAGGCTGGGGTGGAGGAGGTGAATCTGTTGTTGAACGGGGATTATTGTTTTTATGTCACTCATGTTAATTAAGAAAAACATGCATAAAATACAAAAAAGACACTGTTTGTAAACTTTTTAAAAACTAGATGCTTTAATGTTTGCAAAATGTGCATAAAATCTGTGCTACTGCAAAAAATGAGTGTATTTAACTATTTTGACAAATTTCGGGTTAAAGCAACATAGCAATGTCTGCGATTTGTAAATTGCAGCATGCTGTATTGCGATTTAATCTCATTTGCGATGAACTGCCCAGCCCTATTCTGCAGAGCATTGAAAGTTAGCTGAAGCTTTTGATGAACAAACTAAAAATCATAATCCTTGGCTGATAAGAAGTTTTCATTATAATCCTCTTTTAGCAGCTCAGACAAAGACCAGAATAATAAATCTACATAATAATAAAGAGGAAATATCACGTTTCCCTGTTATGAAGAAATCATCACACATGATAATAATGGACAGAATGAGGCCTACAGAAAGACTCAGTGGAAAGCAGAAAAACACTCTGGATGATTCTTCTATGAACATCTCTGATTTTTCTTTTGTAGGCTGTTCTGTCTGAAGGCGTGATTCCTCCCTGAAGATTGTTGTGTGGTTTTAGGTGAGACAGAGCCAGAGAGGAAGACGAAGCAGTGCACTCTTCCTCCATCAGTTTATCTGCTATTGTTAAAATAAAAGACTGAAGCAGATCATTATTCTAAATAATCAGAGGGTGGCTTCCTTTGCAGAGGTTTGAAATCTGCTGGTTCTGTTCAAGCCTCTAACATTTAAATGTGTACAGATGCAGACTGCACACACACAGAACAGTCTAATCTCTGAGTGATGAGACAAACACTCTGTCTGTTTCTATGGAACTATTCCATCAGAGGAACATCCACAGACGTCACACAGGACCTTTCACTCTCCTCTCTGCTCCGACTGCACACAGAATTTCCCAAAGGACATTAAACAGCTCCTCTGATTAACTCTACCAATAAGTAAGACCGTTATAAATCAAACACCTATTCCTCTGTATTATCTGATATCTGTGTTTGTTTCACTGCCGTATCCGTCTCCATCCTCAGGATCACCGTGAGCAAACGAAGCTGGTGTTTCTCCTTTTTTAATCTGTGTACGACCGCTGCACGCCGCGCCCAGGCAGCCATAAATAAATCATCAATGAGGCCATTACAATGCAGATGAAATCAGCTGATAGGATGAATCAGTGAAGGTTGAACCAACACGCAGAGAGAGAGAGCAAACAGCCACAGAAACAAACAGTGTCATTAAAGCTTAAAGAGCTCAGGCAGATGTGTGAAAAAAGACTCATTTAGACCTTTCTCCCTCTATTTCACAGCTTTTATCCAGCAGCACTCTAAATTCATGCAGACTTGATTAACGCTGCTTTTTCACAACATTTCCTCTGTTCATTAACGCCGTCAGAGTCCATCATGATGGTTTTACATTTGGGTGAATATTTAAAGCTCTTATCTGTGCAGAAAGCATGAGGAGGAGAGGAAAATGATGAAAATGGAGGAAAAACCAGCAGATTTAAAGCTTTTAGGGAAGTACTCGTCTTTAAGATTTTAATGCGACTGAAACTTTCAGCAGGAAATTTCTAAATGAATAAAAACGCTGCTTTAAAAGAGACTTAACAATCGAACACTGTCATTGAAGCTCTCACCACAACCACACAAACAGACATGACAGCTGTAGCCAGCGTGAAACCAAAATTTGCTGCTTTTGAAAATGTTTACTTGCCTTTAAATCACTCTGGGGAAAGTTTTAATGTCCAAGAAAATCTGAAAACAGGATTATGCATAAAACCAGAACAACCTCAGAGCAGAGGAATCTTTAATGATTTGGTGCTTACCCAGATTTATACACTCAGATTAAGAGATGTTAGATCATCTTGTTTTAAAAGTTAATTTCTTATTTTAAGTGTGTAACTTTAAAGTTTAATCTTAAATCAAGCACGATCTTATCTTTTTAGTCCTTCAACTAAGTAAATAAGTGTTTAAATCAGCTTCATTAGTCCTCCCACCCACAGTCTCATTAAATAGATCTGGTTTTAAGATTCAGTAACAAACTCAAGCTGCTTGATTTAAGAATCACACAAAAAGCATCAACAGAAAATAGGATTGCTTACTATTCCACGTTTTTCTGTCTTCTTTGCTTAAATCACTGGCCGGGTTGATCTGAGGTCTAATTTTTACTTCACAGACGGCTGAACTTAGAAAGATACTTTCATTGAAAAATGTTGATGTAGAACTGAGATGGTTGGGAGATAACATTATTTTCATTTTTATCCTTCCTTTGGCATTGAGAACGTATTTCTGTATGATGACTGCCGTTTGCTCTGCGCTGCTAAAGTCCTGTTCAAATGTCTTTGAGCCATAAAAAGGTCTTGAATGTTGTCAGACTGATTCTGAGAATGTGCAGCCGCCCTGACTCTCTGTTGATTGTGCTGACGGTTTAATAAATGCTGACAGTTATCATACCTGCCACCCTGGTTGTGATTTCAGTAGAAACATTGAGATGTAGGGTCTAAAAATATGGACTGGTTTTAAGTTTGATGGTTTCGTTTTAGTATGGATTTAGACTGGAGCTGCACGGTGGTGCAGGGCATGTGTGGTTTCTCTACACGTTCTCTGAGTTCCTCCCACCACCAAAAACATGCTCATTAGGCTAAAATATTAGAAATAAATATACTTACATTGAGTTTATTTCACTTATTTTCAGGCTGTAGGAAGTTCAGTTTTAAGCAATCTCAGCTTTAACCAGCTTTTTCTGTTTTTATATTTTATTTTGTGAGCTGTAATCATTAAAAATAAAAAAAAAAGTTGCAATATTTCACTTCAGACTAGAACAAATGGAAGAATCTGACGACAGTCTGATTTCTGAGCTGCAGCTGTAAACACCCGAGCTTCATAGTCTCCTGAACTTTCCTGCTCAAGTCTGAAGTTTTTCTCCTTCAGCACAGATCAGAGAAGAGAGAGAGCTTTAGGGGCTGTTCAGCAGTAATTCTTCTCTCGTTCTGTGTGTTTGTTCTTTGCTTTTAACTGAATTTGTAGTCCATTTCTCCTCATCAGGCTCTCCTGGTCCTGTGCGGCCCGTTTGCCCTCGTCAGCCAGAGAACCATTAGAAGACAAATGCATGAATAAAACATGAGCAAATGCAGAGACTGTGTACGGTGTTAGGTCTGTCAGAAAACGTCCCTCTCGGTCTGTAAGAGTCTGATTTTCATGGAGTGATAACCGCTGCCTTTTCTACATAAACATGAGCCTTAAAGGCGTCTTTAGAAAAGGAATCACGGCTGTACAGACTCTGAATGTCAAACCTGCAGAGAGCACAACAACACTCTGAATTTTAACAAGGAGAAGTTTGAGCCCACCGCTGGCAGACCGCCTCGGAGCATCAAAACAGACGCTTTCTACACCGTGGCATCCTGTTCAGGGTTACAAGGGGGTTCAACTTTTCCCAGCATGCACTGGGCAGGAGCCAGCTCCTCGCCTCAGCGGGTTAGCAGGGTTAACACATGGACAGATTCACAACCTCCACTTACACCGCCTTTAAAGTCACCCTCACTTCATCTCCAGGCTTTTATCTAAGACCCATCTAAAGCAGCGTTACTCAACCCCGCTCAACCAAAGAGCCAAACTGTTGAAAAATACCCTCGCAAGAGCCACAATCAAGCGGTGCTAAGTGGCAAAAATGGCTTAAAGAAGCAATGAAAATAAGTTAAAGGTGGCAAAAATGGTAAAAAACGTAGCAAAAACATGGCAAAAAAATGAAAGAAAAGTGACTAAAATGGGAAAAAGCAGTTAAGAGCGGCAAAATAGGGCAAAAAAGAGGAAACAAGTGATATTTAATGGCAAAAGGCAGATTAAATAGGAAAAAAGTGGTAAAAATGGTAAAATGGGATAAATGTGGCTAAAAGAAGCAGCAAAAATGGGCAAAAAAATGGGAAACCAGTGCTATATAATGGCAAAAGGTAGCTTAAATGCATGAAAAGTGGCAAAAATGGGCAAAAGAGTAGGGAAAATGTGGTTTTTAATGACAAAGGTAACTTGAATGGGTGAAAAGTGCTGAAAAAAACTGTGAAAAAGGGCAAAAACTGCAAAAAGATGTTGCAAAAATTGGCAAAAAATGGGAAACGGGTCCTTTATGGCAAAAGGTAGCTTAAATGCATGAAAAGTGGCAAAAATGGGGGAAAAATGGGGAAAACGTAGCGAAAGATTTGGCAAAAAAGGGCAAAAAAGCAGGAAAAAAGTGGTTTTCAATGGCAAAGTTAGCTGAATTTGGTGAAAAGTGATGAAAAATAGATGAAAAAGGGCTAAAATGGCATAAATGTGGCAAAATTGTGACAATTCTGTTTGACAAAGCCTTCTGTGTAAGTCTGGGAAACAAACTGATTAATGTGATGAACTTCTGAGGTCAAAGTTTGTCTTTTTAAGGTTTTCTGGGGGAATAATATTTAGAACTAAGACATAAAGAGCCACACGCTGAGTATGACTGATCTGAAGTGTTTGAACAGACAGCTGTTACATAACAGCTCCGTTATCTTCAACAAAGCTTGAATGAATTATTAATGAGCCTCAATTAGCACTGAACGGACAGACGGTCTCATGACTGAGCAGCCTCTGAGGATTGGGTTCCACTGGCTGATTATTTTTGATGTGACTGAAATATGTCCCTGGAACATTTTCTAAACACGCGTCTGCATTAATATTACACACCACAGATTAAATATTGATCCACTGAGGAATATGAGACTGGAAACACACCAGCAGTCAGAGTGGTCACCCCTCTGAACTTCCCCATGCTGTTTCTATTATGGTTCAACAAAAACTACAGGAAGCATTCAGAAAGGGCACAGATGTCATTCTAGTGTGGGTAAGTGAACTTTTTTAGCTTCGTCTGCCCTTCCTCTGGCTTTCTTATCACATCAGATCCCATCTCCCTCTGAGAGGTGTGTGTGCAGCACCGCATGAAGATTTCAGGGGCAGTCTGAGAAATTACAACACATTTGTAGGAGAACATCTGAAAAAGAGCATGTGAAGTTAGCAGCAGAAAACTTAGGAGAGCTGTTTCCAGTATGAGTACGTTGTTTTTAAATGTGTCTAAGTGTTACTCAGCCCTGCTCAACCAAAGAGCCACACTGATGAAAAATACATCTGCAGGAGCCACAATCTAAGCGGTGAAAAGTGGCAATTAAAACAGGTTAAAGGTGGCAAAAGTGGTCAAAAAGCAGCAAACAGTGGGAGAAAGGTGGCAATAAAAGGCAGAATGTGGCAAAAATGGGTGGAAAGTGACCAAAAAAATGAGTTAAAGCTGGCAAACAACTGTCAACAGGTGGCAAAAATCTGAAAAAAGGTGGGAAAAATGAGGAAAAATCCAAAAAGAGGTGGAAAATGGCCAAAAAGTGGCAATTAATTGCAGCTTAAGGCTGAATTCCAATCCTCCCCTTAACCCTCAATCTTAACCCTCAGTCTCAAAATGCACGATCCCGTGAAGTGCGAGGGCTGTCCCAATTCTCCCGAGAGTTGAGTTGAGAGGCGAGTTTTGGGGCTTTATCTCCCTCCATTCTGAGACGTTCCTGGAGCTCCTTGGTATTGATATGGCGGCGAATGCGGGGAAGAAATCGAGCTACAAATGTATTTCTTTGTTTATAAAGATCTAAAAGTTACGAAAACCACTCCAGGATCTTAGTTTGATGTTATTTTATGGATTATTTGCCTTTTTGTAGCGTTACATTTACTTATTTTTGCCATCATAAGCCTTCTCTTCTACGTTCTCGTTCTTCTTCCTCCTCTGAATCGACAGACTATGCATTTGTGGCACATTACTGCCCTCTACAGCCTGAAATCATAACTGCTATTAAGGGGTGACCCATTTCTAAGTCACGAGATAGCCCTTAAACTTGGTTTTGAGGGGCGAGTTAAGACTGAGGGTTGAGCTTGAGGGTAAGATTGAGGGTTAAGGGGAGAACTGGGATTCAGCCTAAATGGGCGAGAAGTGGCAAAAATGGGCTTAAAGCAGCAGACACTGGGAGAAAAGTGGCACAAAAGGGTGGAAAGTGTTAAAATAAAATGAGTGCAAAGTGACTTAAATGGGCAAAAATTAGCAACTAGGTGGGAAAATGGGCAAAAACAGGTGGCATTTGATAGCAGAAGGCAGCTTAAATGGGCAAAAAGTGGCAAAAATAGGCAAAATGGGGCAAAAAAATGTGCAAAAAGCAGGATAAAAGTGTCAAAAAGAAGTGGCAAAAATGGGAATAATGTTTCAAATGAAGACATTTAAGAGCCACACGCTGAGTACCACTGGTTAACGGTTTTTAGTGGGGGTGTGATGAGACATTCATCCTGAGTCTTGGAGGGACAGCTGCAGGTATAGATGGAGATCCAGGGTTTTGAACTACCTAGCAAACATCAACAACTGTACAAACTCTACATATTGTTGAAAATCATCAGCTTAGTTTTGGCACCACAGCATTCCCAGTGTTTTTAGACAGGAGTCATGACTCTGATTTATTCCCCTCTAATGCATCTGTTTGATTAACCAGTCTGATAAATTATGATACTGTCACGGACCGAGAGAACAGATCATGTGGATTTAAAACATGTCAAAGAAAACGAGAAAATGCTGACAGCTTTCAAAGCCCAGGTGAGATCATTTCCTGCTTCTGAAACTGTAAAATCAGGATGGCCACACAGAGAAGAGTTTAAGTCTGCTCACCTTGACTTGAGGAGAGACGGTAACGTCTGCAGGTAAACCAGCAGCACCTCCACAGGCAGACAGCGGGTGTGATAGCTGCAGACCTGCGTGCACACTGTGGAGACCCCCAGCTGCTGAGCGTGGTGGGCCAGCTCCACGCCTCTCTGCAGCACCGGGTTGAAGATGTGTGTGTAGAGCTGCCACTGCACGATGGCGTTCCCCCTCAGGGTCAGGTGGCACACGTGTCCGGCTATCTGCTGACTCAGCTGCCAGTCCTCGCCAAACACCAGCTCCTGGTACGCCTCCAGCGCGTCCCACTTCCACAGCATGTCCTCTGCACCCCCTCCGCTGGGCAGAATCCCCTGTGAGCGGTAACACAGGCTGGTAGAGACGGCGGAATGATCGCCGTGCTGCAGCGTCTCCTCCAGACCGGGCAGCTGGCTGCTGTCCAGGGTGCAGATGTTACAGGATGCCAGTTTGGCTTTCTCTGACGGCTGCCCTCCTCCCAGCTGGTCCAGGATCAGTCTGCTGAGCACGCTCAGAACGTGGGTCTGGTAGCTACGCAGACCTGGAGCCTGGAAGGCGTGCAGCAGGGGCCCTACGACTGATCGAGGGTCCATACAGCAGCAGATTCCTACCGCCTGAACTCCGGCGAGTACCTGCAGAACGGCCGGACCGTTTGGAGAGAGTCTCCGCAGGAGACGCAGGCACTGGTGAGCGCAGGCAGCCAGGCAGCAGCATCGCTCTGGGTAATGCACCGCATCCCCCTCCAAGCACTCCTTTCCATCTCCAGCTTCTTCAAACGGGTTCCGTCTGGCGGCCTGTTTGAACGCGGACACAGGCAGACCGGAGAGGTCTCTGTGGTGGTGCAGGAAGTGGGAGTACTCGCAGCGGCGGTGACGTCGTCTGGCGCACACAGACTGATGCAGCTGCTCAGACTTTGCCTTCTTCACAGCACTGATGATCTTGAAAACTCCAGCGATGAGACCCAGCAGCCTCTCCGAAGCCTCACCTACAACCTCTGAGTCCCTGGCCCTGCCGAGTCCTTCCAGCCGCAGCACCGTGGCCTCGAACAGCTCAAGGCCGCGGTGCTGGATGAACTCGTGGATGAGCTCCAGCGCCTGGCTGAAGAAAAAGGGGTTTGGTGTAGAAGCCTGCAGGCAGCCCAGCAGCACCTGCAGGACTCCCTCCAGGAGCTCAGGCAGCAGCAGCGCCCTGTGACGATAGCGGGAGAAAGTAAAGTCTTCCTGCACCTCCTGAAGTGTCTTTTTAGGCCGCGGAGCAAACGGGTCGGTCTGTCTCTCCAAACAGCTCCGGATTTTCAGCGTGGCTCTCAGCAGGTCGGTCAGACTGCGTCTCAGGCTGTCTGGGAGCGTTTCACACTGACTCACATCCACAGACATCAGATGCAGGATGGTGCGCAGGAGCATCCTCTGCACCAGCGCGATAGGCTCCTCTGTCCAGCCTCCAGCCAGCTCCTCCGCCCCCGAGCCTCCTCCTCCCGGGCCGCAGCAGTCTCCGAACTCGGTCAGGATCTCGGTGAGAGTGGGAACAACGCTGACGGCCAGGCTGGGGTTGTGGTTGATGCTCATGTCAAACTTACACACCTTTTCCAGCAGAGACAGCAGCACGTGGCAGAGATCAAAGGGCGAGTTCTCCATGCGGTTGAAGATGGATATTGCAGCGGGGTCTGTCAGAGTTTCAGTGTCGGCCATCGTGGACCCAGGGGCTCTGGGGTGTGGGTACGGAGCACTCATGGTTTCTGCGGCGGTGGACGTTAACTGTGCGGGCTCTGATCGATGATGCTGACAGCTCACTCTGATGCTGGAGCCATGTGTCCGCCTGCTGCGTGCTCCACTGGGGGTGGGACCGGCTTTGTCTTCAGTGTTGGCCTCTGAATCGGAGGTAGAGACCTGCGACTTCCGAGCATCCTTCACGGAGTATCTCTGCGCCGTCCTGCGAGACCTCCGGGATTTCCAGGTGCCACTGCCGACGCGGGATCTCTTCCCTGAGCTCTGCTCATCAGTGGCGGCTTTCTGTCCCGCTTTGAGAGGGGCAGCCTTCACCTCCCGGCTGAGGAACACCTCCAGCAAGGACGGCAGGGTGAAATCTGTCGACAGAGAGAGGAATGTCCGGTTCAATGAAGGCTTCAGTTTCAAAGAATTTATAACAGCATGCAATGAGCAGGAGCTAGCTTAGCACACTGACAAGTTCACAAGAAACAAACACAGTCATGGGTTTCAGCGTGGAACTGGAACAGCAGGCAGGATTTATCTCCCTCAGTTTAGCTAGTGACTCCCTTCTTTCATGTGTGAGCTGGTAGCCAGCTTCACCTCCTCCACCCCAGCCTCCTCCTTTATAGACTAAAGCTCCACCTCCTCCACCCCAGCCTCCTCCTTTATAGACTAAAGCTCCACCTCCTCCACCCCAGCCTCCTCCTTTATAGACTAAAGCTCCACCTCCTCCACCCCAGCCTCCTCCTTTATAGACTAAAGCTCCACCTCCTCCACCCCAGCCTCCTCCTCTATAGACTAAAGCTCCACCTCCTCCACCCCAGCCTCCTCCTTTAGAGTCTAAAGCTCCACCTTTTTGCAAATCGTTCAGTCCTACAATACAACATTAACAAATGAACATCAATAAACAGTTTTACATTTCATTAAACAAATTTACATTTACAAAACAAGTCTGAGTTGAGTGTTCTGACAGAGTTGACTCAGCTCATGTAAAATGTTTTGTTTTGTAAAATGTAAATCTAAAATTTTAAATGCAGTTTAAAAAAAATGTGTCATTCTTATTTTTGTTCAAAGTGTTTCAGACTTAATTTCTTGTATCAGACTTTTGTCTTTGTTTGGTAAAATGTAAATTTGTTTCAAGCGTTGTAAAAATGTTTCGTTAATGTAATTTTTTAATGAAATATAAAAATTACATTGTAATTTTGTATTTCATACCCGGCTAGTGTATTAAATATCTTTTTTAGATTAATATAAAAACCAACCTTACTGAATAATTTAATATTATTTTTCAGATCTTTGTGCTGAATGTGGAATGAAAGGCCGACTGTTTCACTGCCAGATTTTGTGGAAGGAGATCTAGGGCTGAAAGATTTACAGAAATAACTGAATTAAGAGTTTATATGCAATTGTTTCTAGGTTCTTCTCCAATGTGTTGTTCAACAGAAACAAGCTACAAATTATTCTTTATTTTTACTAGCACTAGATAAATTAAACTGGGGCTTACCAATTAAAAATATCTCATTGCAATTTTTGCTCATATAGCAAATTTAATATCAACTGTTATATTTAAGGGGGTGATCATTTCTTTGTTCCTCTTGTTTTGAATTAAAAAAACAAGAAGGATTTTTGTAAAAATAGATAAATAAAAAGAAACTTGCAACTGCAAAATGTGTTGAGCACAAAATCTCTGCAGCAAAAAAAAAAATCAAACTGGTATTTTGACACATTTCAGATCAAAGAAATATTGGACTGTCTTTGGAAATAGCAGCAGGATGTATTAGTTAATCTAATTTGCCGTTATTGCTGAGCCCTACGCTCAATTCTAGGAAGTTTTTATAAAAACTGTAAACTCAGACAGACAGAGGAAATGACTGTAAGTTGTTTGTTACAATCAAAACCATTTAAAAGCCAAAGCATGGGTCTGCTCAAATGTTAACCCCTTAGACCCTAGTGGGACCAAATCTGGTCCTGCTCGCCTTGACCAGAACAAACTTGCTCTGCGCGCTCTAGTTTAGCACAAAAACAGTCATGTTACACATCAGACTAAACATAAGAACCTCAGCTACAAGCCCAAATAAACCATTTTACCTACTCCACATCCAACTCATAAAGGACTCAAATCAATGACCACGTAAACGTAGAGCTATGTAGACAGACACTTCTGCCCCCTATGGGATGATTCCTGCTACTACAGACACAAACATGGTCTCATCTGAAAGCCCAGCCTCTACTGAAAATTCTACTCATGTTTGTGCAGTTTCCATTTGTTTTCAGTTTGTTAGTTTTCTGCTCTTTATTTTGTGTTGTTTTTGTGCCATTGAAACTAAATCTGCTCCTCTTGGTGACAAACTTTTGTTCCTTTGTAAGACTTCCTCTGAAAGGGACCTATATGGAGGTCTGGGTGATTAGAGGGGAAAAAAATGATTCCATGATGCAGTGAGCACCTATAATGGCATTTAAGTAAAAAAGATTGATACCTGAGATTTTTCAAACGGCAGAGATTGGGCTGAATTGGGCCAAATGGCAGAAGAGGGGATTTCACCAGGATATTTTTTACTAAAATCTCTCTTATTTTGTCCTGATAACCCTCTACTGCAGGGGTTTTCAAAGAGTGTGAGAGTGAGTCTCCCCTAAGGAGAAATTATTCATTCGGTGGACCCCCACCCACAAAAAGGACTGAGAAAAAAAAGAAAAACATTTCAAACATTTCTGTCTAATCTTCAAACATTTTAACATTAATATGTTTTGGATATTTTGGTTTGCAAATGTCCTTAAACATCTGTCTTTCCCTCTTATTCAGTTATAATGCCATGCTATTCCCCATTTTTTCCATTTTTATCCCATTTTTGCCTTTTTCCACCTTTTTGTCCATTTAAGCTACCTTTCATCATTAAAAATCACCTTTCCCCCCATTTTTGGCTCATTTTTGCATCGTCTTTTTACCACTTTTTCCCAATTTTTGCCACTTTTATCCAATTTTTTGCCTTTTTTTAACCATCTTTTTGCAACTTTTTGCCCATTTAAACAACCCTTTGCCATTACATACCACTTGTTTCCTCTTTTTTGTCAATTTTTGCCACTCTTGACTGCTTTTTGCCCATTTTAGTCACTTTCCACTCATTTTTTTGTCACTTCTCATCCATTTCTGCTACTTCTGACCATTTTTCCACTTTTTCTCCCCATTTTTGCCCCTTTTTGCTCATTGTTTGCTGCTCTTTGACCATTTTTGCCACTTTTCACCTACTTTTATTGCTACTTCAAGCTGCTTTTGCCACTTTTCACCTCTTAGATTGTGGCTCTTGCAAAGGTATTTTTCAACAGTGTGGCTCTTTGGTTGAGTAACGCTGCTCTATAGCATAGTCCCTATAGTAACTATAAGTCTATCCTTTTTGCTCCATGCACAGCAGAGGTTAGCAAAGCAAATCACCTTTTTTCAGGTTTATGGTTCCACGCCTCCCCTGAAGCTCAGTGGCGCCCCCCAGGGGAGGCCCGCCTCACACTTTGAAAACCGCTGATCTAGTGGCATGAAAGTTGAGAGAGGTAATGTCAAGATGTGGTGCTTTGGCCTACTGGAGATTTTTGGACTTCAACTGCATTATTTTTAGGAGATATTTGTGCTAAAACTGCAAAAAAAAATTAGGTGAAAATGAAATTTTTCATTCGCCAACTTGATTCGCTCTGATCCAGTGACATATATACATATTTACACTTCTGAACAAATGTCACAAGTGTCCTCTTCATCATTGTACCTTGATCATTTAAATAGAGCTTGTAGTTACAGAGTTATACTCATTTAAAGATGGGCTGGAGATTTAGAGCAGTAGCCTCATAAAAGAGGATTCACAGGTTTTAAAACTGGTGTTTGTGTACTCAGGTAAATATTCCACTTTAAGGAGCTATGAAGAAATGTTTAGTAATTTCTGGAAAGAGAAGATGGCTCGATAGCTGAGTTCCTTAACTAAATCTTATATGTGATTAATGTTGTACCTTCTATTCTCCATCACTGTGGATCATCGGCCTGTGGACGCCGTCACCTCGACCTTTAACCTTCTCAGTAAAGTCCAGTCTTAGAATCTGAAGGCAGATACCAACCACTGATCTAATGTCTGCAGCTTTCTTGTTCACTGTGAGCTGTGTTATTGTTTAAAGAGTGGAAAAATCAATAGATAAATGTCTTTAAACAAGCTTTCTGCATTGGCAGGTATAGAAGTAAGACTGTGACTATCAAAGTTAACTCCAGCAGCCTTTTAGAGACTCCTGCTGTATAATTAGAGGAGCAGCTTAGTAACATAACGCTGAGCTGCGTGTCAGCAGCTTATCCCTGTTTGTTAAAGTCACTCAGAGAAAGAAGTCATTACAGGAAAAATGTCTCTGCTGCTTGTTAAAGAGCGTCAGCAGTGCTGCTCTAAATGCCGGAGTCATCCTGAGGTCACGGCCCTCTGCAAACACTCTGCTCTGCTTTGTTTGTCACAATAAGAACCAGAAAAAAGGGACACAACCACTGCTGTGGTAACAACCCAGTCATCCTCAAACCAGCTCAGAGCACAGCGAGCTGAGCCACAACCAGAGAACAGAAACGAGCCATCAGATAGTTATAAAGCTGACTATTTACAATGATGGTTCAACTTTAACACATAGAAACAGGAAGGAGACCCCAGCTGACCAGTCACATGACCTTTACTCTCAATCTGAGCTGCTCCTATTGGGTCAAAATCACTGGTTTTAGATAAGGGGAGATAGTGCAGCACAGATGTAGGACAGCAGAGCCCTGATGTCTCTCTGTTACAGAGGGATGGAACCTGACGGGACGGTACCGTAACCTCTCACATGAGCCCTTCGTGGTTAAACCAGGCCACTGTGTTATTAGAGAGAAACAACAGAGCCTGCATGTAAATCTGTCAGATGATGTCCTCAGTAATGTGAAAGCAAACATGACTGTTTATTCCTACAGGTATGTAAGCTGCCTGTCCAGGTGATTCTGTGTGTGCAGTAGTTTGTTCAAATGAACATGCACGTCCTCTAAAGCAGAAAAATACACCAACACCACCAGGGCCCTGCACAGATCCGCCATGGCACTACCTCCGCATCTAGACAAACTCCTCATGAGGGAGGCATGCAGCAGGAGCAGGATTCTCACCACTGCAGCCTCTGAACGAGGCTTTAGCCTAGGGCTGGGCAATTAATCCAAATGTAGATTAAATCCTAACGTGACCTACTGCAATCCTCCAGCCACAGAGGGTGGAATATTTCTTTGACCTGGAACGTATTTTTGAAAAATCAGTTTAATACATTTTTTAAAGCAGATGTGTTTTACTCTACACATAATGCAAACATTCAGGGGCCAATATTTTCTAGAATAACTGACTAAAGTTCCTACTTTCCTTGTTTTTGTATATTTTTGTCTTCTTGAAAATAAGAAATCCATAAAATCATCACCCACTTCATTACAATTCATATCAAATTTGCAATATAGAAAAAAATTGGGGGGGTTTTAGCTCAGAGATTGTTGGATATTTTTTGTGGAAATTTTAGAAATTTATTTTGACATTTTTAGGAATTTGATTTGAATTTTAGGGGGAGGGGATGCTTTAAAAATTTAAAGCATCTCCTTAAAAATTTAAGAAATTTATTTTTAAATTTTGGGGAATTTGATTCAAATTTCTTTGGAAATTTGTTTAGAAGATTTTAGTTATTTTTTATGGGAACTTTTTTCATTTATTTGTAGATTTTGAGGGAATTTGATTCAAATTTCTGGGGGAATTAGCTTTGAAACTTTTTGATAATTTCATGAAAATTTGAAAAATTTATTTTTTAAATTTTTGAGAAGTTGATTTGATTTTGGGGGGTTTGCTTTGATTTTTTTTTTGTATTTTTATGAAAATGTCAGGAATTTATTTGAATTTTTTGGGGAATTGACTCAACATAAATTTGCTAACTGTCATAGTAAACAGGCGAACTGAAATCCTGAGGGCAGTGAGTTTAACAGAAGCAGAGAGGACGGTGACCGTGCAGTGCTGCATGAAGCACAACGATGTCTGAGACGTCCGCATTGTCAGGAGATTGTGTAACTGAATGCTTTGGCACTGAAGAGCTGCCAGTGGTTTTTAGGTTCATCTGACCTGCAGAAACTTTCCACAGGAACTCAGGCTCCTCTACTGCAGGAACCAGGGTCTGAATCTACTTCTGGGGTACAAATTGACCCCTTTACATTAAAAGTTCCAGGTAGAACTTTGTAGGACTGAAACCGTACACAGACATCTAAGATTATATCATCTATGAGGGCTAGGATGTTCCTGCTCCTCTGAGGATGAACCCGGGCTTCTCTGAGTGTTCTAGATTAAAGCTGGGGCTCTAAGGTCCCACCAGTGACGTCTTTAGTTCTCTGCTAGCTGCTGATTGGAGCTCTCCTGTTTCTGCTGAGGCGTCAGAGAATGATTGGCTTCAGTCTGAGCTGGAATGGAAGCAAACAGCAGCTGAACGTTTGGTCCGTGATCTGAGGTGTGTGTGGAACTCTGCATGTCACGAACTAAAGATTTAGTGAAGGCAGAGAGGAAGTCCAAGACCAGGAACGTTCTGAGACCAGGACCATCAGAAACCACTTAAAACATTCAACGACCCGAACACGTGGTTGGAAATGATCGACCAATCAGGGCGAGCGTGAGAGCAGAAATGGTCTCCACCGATAAAGGGCCAGTTCGGCTGATTTAGCATTAAATCTGAGCCTGACTAAAGTGTGCTAAAGTTGTCCCAGACCCCCTGAGTCCTGATTAAAGGAAAAACACCAAAAGCCCATCAGAGCAGACGTTGTGGAGGAAAGCCACATCTTTAGGAGGAGATGAAACTCTGATCCTGAGACAAACAGCAGCAGCATCACCAAGGAAGAACCCCAGAGACAGTCCAGATCCAGGACCATGCTGCTGGATCTCTCTGAGATCATTCTGGAGGAGAGGCTTCCAGAACGCTGAATCAGCACTATTACTAACAGCTTCTAGAAAAGTCTGCAGACAGAGAGCTCAGCTGTGGAGAACTGGTTCACCCTCCTCAGTAAAGACGCTTCAGTGATGATCAGCCTCCATCTTCTCCTGGTCTAGCTCTGAGGGACGTCCTCAGTTCTCCTCAGATCAGATCTGAGCTCAGAGGAACGTTCAGAGTCTGGGTCAGACGTTCAGGACCACAGAAGAAGACCGACTGCCCTGATCTGATCAGTGAAGACCTGAACCCAGAGGGTTGATGCAGGAGGAGGAAGCCACTGAAACAGGTCCACTAAGACTGGATTACAGCATTAGTCTCCTTCTTTAATAACAGATCAGAGATGGTCTGTCCCCTTCATCAAGACATCCAAATATACATAAAACAGGGATATATCACAAAAATCTGTTAAAAAATACCGTTTATTCTCTGCTCCTTAAATCTAAGATCCTCTGAGATATCATCTTATTGAATCCCTCTGTCTGGCTGAAACCCGGCTGTGTCAGGGAGCCTGAATCCTCCTGGTGGACCACAGGAACCTTTACTCTCTTTAACAGACGGACCAGGACCTGAGAGTCCTGCTACTATTGGTGGAGAAGAGCCTTCAGAAAGTGCTCTCTAACTCCTCTATCAGCAGCTTTGACTGAAGATCCTGTACTTTATTATACAGCAGTTCATTTAATAATAAGGATGTGTCGTTTTTAAACTGGACAGAAAAGGGTTAAAAAGCCTGAAACAGGCCCCGCTCTCTCACAGCTGATTCTTTATAAAGGGGTCAGAGCATGGTTAGAAAACACGCCGTTTCTGAAAGTACCCATGGACTGGAAATGTTGACAACTTTACTTTATAAGCAGCAAACAACTCTGCTTCTGCCTCCACATAGACCAGGGCTCATCAAGTCCATCTGCACCAGGACCAGGTTTATTCTCCACAGAGACCCTGGGGGCCGGACTTTCAAATCCACAAAAATTCAAGAAATATTTTGTTCTGATTGAAATATTATTGTAGTAGTATTTGTATTTTCTGTCAAAACTCAGGACATTTTTAGTCATTACCAGTGAGATCTATCCCTATCTATCCCCATTTTTGACACTTTTTGCCCCTTTTTTCCTCTTTTACCAATTTGTGCAAGATTTTAACCCCTCTTAAACCACTTTTCCTGCACGTTTTACCCCCTTCACTCTTTTATCCATCTTTGCCACTTTTTCATCCATTTTCATTATATTTTTATTTCATTAATTGTTACAACATGTAAATCAATGTTTGCCACTCTTTAACCGCTTTTTCCAGCTTTGCCAGGCTATTTTTGCTGTTTTTGCCATTTTTAACCAATTTATATTTTTTTTCCATTTAAACTCTTTTTTTCAATTCTTTAGCCCATTATAATCCACTTTTTCTGCTTGTTTTATTCTCTTTGAGCCACTCTTTTATTCATTTTTGACACTTTTCTTCTATTTTCCACGTTTTAACCCCTTGTCATTAATTCTTTGCACTACTTTTGACACTTTTGACCCATTTTGAATACTTTTTTGCCACTTTTTTCCTCATTTACCAATTGTTGCAAGATTTTAACCCCTCTTAACCCCTTTTCCTGCATGTTTTACCCACTTTTATCCATTTTTGACACTTTTTAGCCACTTTTCATTTCATTTTTTTTCAACACTTAAATCAATGTTTGCCACTTTTCACCCATTTTGCCACTCTTTAATCCCTTTCTCCAACTTTGCCAGGCTATTTGTGCTGTTTTTACCACTTTTAACCCATCTTTGATGATCAGTGACATAAAGCCATTAAAGCTAAATCTGCTGCTGGCAGAAAGTGTAAATAATCTCAGATGAAACCAACAAACAGAAATAAACATTCCTGCTCCATGAAATGTAGTTAGCATTTGATTTTAGCTGTAAAAATAACTTCAGAGCTAATGAAGCCATAAAATCTGCAGATTTAGACTCATCAAAAGACGCGTGTAAATCTGACCTTCACAGCCGGACCATAAACACCGTCATGGATTTAGTCTTCTGGTACTGACCTGGGGCTTTCTCCTCCTGAACGGGGATCTTCCAGACCAGCGGCAGCAAAGACAGCAGCAGGGTGAGCAGCTCCTCCCGGCACGTCAGCTCCTGGTTAAAGAAGACACGGAGGTTAGGTCAGGTACCTGAAGAGTCCCTGATCTGGTTTTTTTTATGGTCACACCCTTCAAACATCAGCCAAAGTCTGAGGAATAAGAAGTTATCTGGTTCAGCAATAATTCCTCCGTTTAGAGGAAAACTCCCTCCTTCCTTCTGCTAGTTAGTGAGCCGGCGGTGGTGGATGTAGCACAGAGCTATGTGGCGTCTACATGACAGGCTTCCTTCTCCCATCTCAAGTCTTTCCAGAGCATTCCTCACAGCCAGGAGAGAACCAGCTCCGTCATGTGATAATTAAACCAACCTGCACATTTATGTGTGAATTAAACATTTAAAACGGAGGATTGTCTCTATTTTTCTCTGCACTCTGCTCAACACAGAACACATGAAAATTTCTGTTTGATTTTATTAATATTTTTAATATTGGTCCAGCTGCAAAATTCACCAAATGTTCATCCTGAACTGAGTCAAGAGGAAAAATAATATGAACATTTAATCATCATTTTAGTTTTAGTTATCTAATAAGTGAACTATAATAACCCTGATGGGGATAATTGGGCCAACCCCGGATGTTTTTATCGTGTTTTAAATAGGGCTGGGAAATTAATCAAATATTAGATTAAATCGCATTATGGCCTGCTGCGATTTTCAGATCACAGGAGATTTAATATTTCTTTGACCTGAAATTTGTGTGAAAACAGCAGATTTTAACTTATTTTTGCAGCAGAGATGTTATGTATGACATATCATGCAACCTTTCAAGAGCCATTCTTTAGAATATTCTACAAAAATCCTTCCTTCTCCATTTTTGTACTGATTTGTTATCAAATATGAGAATGACAAAACCCCTTCAAGGTAACAATTCATATCCAATACGAGTCAAAATCATCAGTATTAGATATTTCTAAAGGATTGTTCAGCCCTTGTTTAGGAATAACAGAGAGTTCAGGAATAATCGCATATCAAATCACAATACTGGAGAAAAAAATCATCATTAGATTATTTTCCAAAATCGTTCAGTCCTGGATTTAAGGCACCAAAAATGACCGTCATCCTCCTTCACCATCTACCGTGAAGGTCAGAGGATAAATCAGAACCCTGCTGCATGAGTACCATGGTTTATAGGAGGCAGAGACGTTTGGAGCTGCTTTTACTCCCTGATGAGAGTCTGAGCTGGAGCATGGCTGCATCCACATCTCCAGGTCCTGGACCCTTCAGTGTGAGAGGACTGGGGTCCAGGTCCTGGACCCTTCAGTGTGAGAGGACTGGGGTCCAGGTCCTGGACCCTTCAGTGTGAGAGGACTGGGGTCCAGGTCCTGGACCCTTCAGTGTGAGAGGACTGGGACCAGGCCTGGACCCTTTAGTGTGAGAGTACTGGGGTCCAGGCCTGGACCCCCATGTTAAACCAGGCCCTGATAATCAGCATGTCTTGCTCTTCCATGGTTCCTCAGCTGGATGGAGGTCCAGACTGGGCTCATCAGTCTGCTTGGACTGGTAAATGCTGTTGTCTCTCTCATGTCTGGATAGTTTGGGGTGACTGCTCAAACGCACATGAAGGTAAAGACAGGGTTAATCCTGCAGCTCCGTACTCTGAGAGCTCTAAACCACAGAGATGAAACCCTCTTATAATGTTACATAACGGAGCTTCACAACCTCTCTGAATGGATTTCCATATCAGCGTCTCCATCTTGTGTGCAGCTGAACCAGAGAGAGCGCTAAATGATCAGGAACTCCAACAGTGTGGAGCAAACTTCATGTTCACGCTGTAGCGCCGATAATAAAAACATAAAACGGAGGATAAATAAACATAAAAGCTAAAAATGCAGCAGATTTTTCCCTTTGACAGAAGTCAAAGAAGCTAACGGACTCTAACAGTGACTAACACTCACTAAAGTGTGACATTTTAACAACTAAAAATACTAAATGTTCTAGTGAAGGCCGTCCTGTTTGCACGAGATTATTCAGCATGTTATCAATGCAGCACTCATTTTTCACTGATGGTTTGATTAAAAATCCCTTTAATCTGAGCATCTGATGTTTGCATCATCTCTGATCATGTGCTCTCATTAAACTGTAAAATCCTGGTTTGATGAGCAGAGATTAGTCACAGCAGAGGTCACAGAGACAGGATTTTAATTTGTCCTGCTAATGAACAGAAGAAATCCTTCATAGATTTGTTACAAAGATGAGCGTCGATCACACACTAGAACAGGGAATTTAGGGGAATTACAGATGTCAAAACTAACTCTACCAAACCATGTTTTACAGTGAAACTATCTCTGATATTACAATGATCAAGAATTACAAAGAGCCAAAGCTTCAAATCTCAGACGACACACTGCTTTATAAAATGACTGAGAGTTTGCCAACAGGTGCAAAAACTATGGCTGACTCTTCATCATCATCATCCTCTATCTCAGGCTGAAGCTTCATCCTCATCATCCTCTATCTCAGGCTGAAGCTTCATCCTCATCATCCTCTATCTCAGGCTGAAGCTTCATCCTCATCATCCTCTAACTCAGGCTGAAGCTTCATCCTCATCATCCTCTATCTCAGGCTGAAGCTTCATCCTCATCATCCTCTATCTCAGGCTGAAGCTTCATCCTCATCATCCTCTAACTCAGGCTGAAGCTTCATCCTCATCATCCTCTATCTCAGGCTGACTCTTCATCATCATCATCCTCTATCTCAGGCTGAAGCTTCATCCTCATCATCCTCTATCTCAGGCTGAAGCTTCATCCTCATCATCCTCTATCTCAGGCTGAAGCTTCATCATCATCATCCTCTATCTCAGGCTGAAGCTTCATCATCATCATCCTCTACCTCAGGCTGAAGCTTCATCCTCATCATCCTCTATCTCAGGCTGAAGCTTCATCATCATCATCCTCTATCTCAGGCTGAAGCTTCATCCTCATCATCCTCTATCTCAGGCTGAAGCTTCATCCTCATCATCCTCTATCTCAGGCTGAAGCTTCATCCTCATCATCCTCTATCTCAGGCTGAAGCTTCATCCTCATCATCCTCTATCTCAGGCTGTAGATTCTTGATCATCATCCTATATCTCAGGCTGAAGCTTCATCCTCATCATCCTCTATCTCAGGCTGAAGCTTCATCCATCATCCTCTATCTCAGGCTGAAGCTTCATCCTCATCATCCTCTATCTCAGGCTGAAGCTTCACTCATCATCATCCTCGATCTCCGGCTGAAGCTTCATCCTCATCATCCTCTAACTCAGGCTGAAGCTTCATCCTCATCATCCTCTAACTCAGGCTGAAGCTTCATCCTCATCATCCTCTATCTCAGGCTGAAGCTTCATCCTCATCATCCTCTATCTCAGGCTGAAGCTTCATCCTCATCATCCTCTATCTCAGGCTGAAGCTTCATCCTCATCATCCTCTATCTCAGGCTGAAGCTTCATCCTCATCATCCTCTATCTCAGGCTGACTCTTCATCATCATCATCCTCTATCTCAGGCTGAAGCTTCATCCTCATCATCCTCTATCTCAGGCTGAAGCTTCATCCTCATCATCCTCTATCTCAGGCTGAAGCTTCATCCTCATCATCCTCTATCTCAGGCTGAAGCTTCATCCTCATCATCCTCTATCTCAGGCTGAAGCTTCATCCTCATCATCCTCTATCTCAGGCTGAAGCTTCATCCTCATCATCCTCTAACTCAGGCTGAAGCTTCATCCTCATCATCCTCTATCTCAGGCTGAAGCTTCATCCTCATCATCCTCTATCTCAGGCTGAAGCTTCATCCTCATCATCCTCTATCTCAGGCTGAAGCTTCATCCTCATCATCCTCTAACTCAGGCTGACTCTTCATCCTCATCATCCTCTATCTCAGGCTGACTCTTCATCCTCATCATCCTCTATCTCAGGCTGAAGCTTCATCCTCATCATCCTCTAACTCAGGCTGAAGCTTCATCCTCATCATCCTCTATCTCAGGCTGACTCTTCATCATCATCATCCTCTATCTCAGGCTGAAGCTTCATCCTCATCATCCTCTATCTCAGGCTGACTCTTCATCATCATCATCCTCTATCTCAGGCTGAAGCTTCATCCTCATCATCCTCTATCTCAGGCTGAAGCTTCATCCTCATCATCCTCTATCTCAGGCTGACTCTTCATCATCATCATCCTCTATCTCAGGCTGAAGCTTCATCCTCATCATCCTCTATCTCAGGCTGAAGCTTCATCCTCATCATCCTCTATCTCAGGCTGAAGCTTCATCCTCATCATCCTCTATCTCAGGCTGAAGCTTCATCCTCATCATCCTCTATCTCAGGCTGAAGCTTCATCCTCATCATCCTCTATCTCAGGCTGAAGCTTCATCCTCATCATCCTCTATCTCAGGCTGAAGCTTCATCCTCATCATCCTCTATCTCAGGCTGAAGCTTCATCCTCATCATCCTCTATCTCAGGCTGAAGCTTCATCCTCATCATCCTCTATCTCAGGCTGAAGCTTCATCCTCATCATCCTCTAACTCAGGCTGAAGCTTCATCCTCATCATCCTCTATCTCAGGCTGAAGCTTCATCATCATCATCCTCTATCTCAGGCTGAAGCTTCATCATCATCATCCTCTATCTCAGGCTGACTCTTCATCATCATCATCCTCTATCTCAGGCTGAAGCTTCATCCTCATCATCCTCTATCTCAGGCTGAAGCTTCATCCTCATCATCCTCTATCTCAGGCTGAAGCTTCATCCTCATCATCCTCTATCTCAGGCTGAAGCTTCATCATCATCATCCTCTATCTCAGGCTGAAGCTTCATCATCATCATCCTCTATCTCAGGCTGAAGTTGGTTTATGTTCTGCATGGACACAGTGGAGCACTGATACTCAACCTGTGGCTCTTCTTTGTCTTAATTTCAAACATTATTCCCATTTTTACACTTCTTTTGGACACTTATCCTGCTTTTTGCAATTTTTTTGCCCCTTCTATCGCCTTTTTGGCACTTCTCATCCATTTAAGCTGCCTTTTGCAATTTTACCTCTTAGATTCTGGCTCTTGCAAATGTATTTTTTAGCAGGTTGTGTCTTTGGTTGATCAGGTTGAGTCACACTGTCGTAGAGGCCTTCAGTGTTTGTGGGTCACCCATTAATAACATACTAGAGGCCAACCATTTATCAGCTTGGCTGATTATTGAGGCTGATATTTGGCTGATTATCAATATCGACAGAACTGATCAATCAATAGTGTGCTACTTTGGCTCCACTGCAGGCATGGCTTCCCCTCTGGCTTTATTTCACTCTCCACAGTATCACCAAAGTCCTGGACACAACACAATCTGATTGGCTCGCTGTCACGTGAGCACTAGCCAATCAGCACTTAAGCCTGGGTG
The DNA here is from genome assembly GCF_018320785.1 of Cheilinus undulatus. Lineage (NCBI taxonomy): Eukaryota > Metazoa > Chordata > Actinopteri > Labriformes > Labridae > Cheilinus > Cheilinus undulatus. The sequence continues at coordinate 54,281,269 of NC_054870.1, read as the reverse complement.
CCACTGACACAGTGAGCCTATGGAATTACTTCCTGTTTCCTGTTTGCTCTGCCATTTCTCCTGCTGATAGAGCTGAGGATAAACTGTTTATTTCTCTTATTTATTAGACCAGGATCTTTCACTTCAGCCACATTAAGGACACGCTTAGAACATGATAAGTTTAGGCGGACTGACCAGCTCTAGAAGAGTCCTGGTTGGTCCAGAATTCTGGAGGCCACTGGTCTCTCTGGAACCTTCAGAGCAGCAGAAATGCTTCTGTAGTCTTCCCCAGATCTGTGCCTGTCAACAATCCTGTCTCTGCAGCTCCTCTGACCTTTGACCCTTGGTTTCTGCTCTGATATCATTGTCAGCTGTGAGGCCTTCTATAGAGAGGGGCGGGGCTTTAGAATCATGTCCAATCAGGTTAATTTAGCACAGGTGGGCTCCAGTCAAGGTGTAGAAACATCTCAGCAGAGCACAGCACATGGAGGAACCTGAGCTACATTTACTAAAGGCTCTGAATCCTGATGTCAGGGTGAGATTTATGATTATAGCTTTTCATAAATGTGTAGAAATGTCTGAAATTGTGTTTTCTCTCTGTTATGATGGGGTACTGAGTGTAGATGAATGAGGATAAAAATGAATTAAATGACTGGAGCATCAGGATGAAACATAACAAACTGAAATCAGTAAAGGTGATCTGGATCTTTCTTAATCCTCTGAACATGCAGACTTATACTCAGACAGCCAGGAAACATCCCCCCTCAGACCCTTTCTAGTGCTGGTGCTGAAAGATGCATCTATCCTGAAGGAGATGTGTAGAAGAGGAGTGAGATCTTCACATTTTTATAACATAGTGTTTACCACAGAGCTGCTCAGTGACTGAAACGGGCTCATGGTCCCAATCATGCAGACACATTTCCTCCTGGAGACCATGCCAGTGTTTCTGTGAGAGTTAGAGAGTGGGCAGGACGTTCACACTCTCTCTGCTCATTAAAAACAGGAATCATGGTTGGATTTAGAAGTCAAACATACTGAGAGGAGTTTTCCCTGGTTATGAAACAGGCCCAGTTTAAGTTCTTAATATGACCTAGAATGGTAAACCAGAGCATCTGGGAGGAGAAGCTCTTCTTCTTCCATGTTTTACTGGATCAGATTGAGAAGATGTGATTTACAGCGTGCAGACAAACAGAGGCTCTGTTCAGGTATGTGTGTCAAACTGTCACGGTTTACGCTAAGTTAGACGGGCGAGGCACGCCGTTTCATAAGAGACCACTGAGAACACACGTACGGGACGAGGAGAGCAGGGAGACGAGGAGGAACCAGGGCGGTGTTCAGAGGAGCCTAGACCAGAGGTTCCCAACCTGGAGTCTGGGTCGGGGTTAGGGTTAACCCCTCAGTTTAATATGTGAGTAATTTTAGGTTCCTCATCTTATGTATTTTTCAACAAACATAATCAATAAATCATCAATATTATAACCGACACAATCAAAGATAAATAAAGATTTGAGAAAAAATATTCCACTGAGATTTTGGCTCATATAGTAAATCTGATATTGATTTCTACACTGAAGGATGATTATTTAAGTTATTCTCATTTTGATTTAGAAAAACATAAACATTGGAAAAGTGAGAGTTTGGTAACTATTCTGAAAAAGACACCTGAATGTATGAATAATGTGTAGAGCATTATCTCTCCTGCTTAATAATTCAATCATCATGGTATTTTGACAAACTTCTGTAGTTTCATTCTCTGTTCTGGTGCTATGGTAGTTTTAACATGTCTGGTCAAACGACTGGAAGTCTTACATAACAGCGTGCATATCTTCCACCTCTCTGTCAGCCAGCAGCACCTGAATTAATTATTAATTAGCATCTATTAGTAATGAAGGGACAGATGCTCTAATGACTAATGAGTCCCAAAGGATCAGGTACGTACGGAAGATGATGACAACCTGGAGGAGATCGTCTTCTTCAGGCTCCTGCCATCCCTTTGAAACTCATTATCATTATTATTATACTAAGTATTATTATCATTATTATTATTATATTTATATTATCCCCTTAAACTTTCATTATCACTATTATTATTATTAGTAGTAGTAGTAGTGGTATAACTATTATAATGATTATTTAATACTATTTAATACTATTAATATTATTATCATTGTTTTAATAATAACAATAACAATAATAATAATAATAATTATTATTATTATTATTATTATATACTATTATATACTCATGCCTAACTTTTATAATTTTAAAAATATTTAACTTTTTCCCATTTAAATGAATGGGGCTTTTCTGAAAATCTGCACTTTCTTCACCTCCTCATAACTTTGGCACCCCTTGGGCTATGTTCACAGTTCTAATATCAAACTCTTCAGCTTCTTGTGCTCATTTTTGCTATTTATAATACTTTTTTATACTATTTATACTTTTTTAACTATTTTGCTTTTTCTAAAACTAAAATAACATTATCGCAGATGGGCCAGCTCTTTTCATCCTCTAAAACTCCTTCAACTCCTAAGGCTTATAACTTCAGCTCACTTCCACACACACACTTCATTTTTGCTTTAAAACATAGACAAACTCTTCAGCTATCTAGGGCTGATTCACATTTTTGATATCTTCTAGAGATTTCTGATAATCACTGATCAAACTTCATGAATATTTGAGCTCTATCACACGTTTACAATGGGGGTAATGGAGAGGCTTAGGGCGCTTCACACTCGGCCCAGTTGATTCCAACGCTGACGAGACCACCTCCCTAAGTGGGCCTGGGCCCGGTGCCCGGGCGCGGTTCATTTGCATTCACACTACCCAGACAAACCGGACTTTGGGCTCAAGTGTACTCGGATCTGGGACCGGGCCCCTCGTGTGAAAGCACTCTTAGACTAAGAAGAAGCTTCCATCTCTCCTCTCCTCCTTAAAGGTACAGTGTGTAGAATTTGGCTGCATTTTGCCGAACAGAAACGGTGTACATGGGATATAATGTTTATATATCTATGTGAAGTATGTTAAAATCAGTGCACAATCATCCCCTTTAAACTTTCGTTTTCTTTTTACAAAATTAGAAAAAAGCTTTTTAAATTGACATTACCACGGGTCGCCCTCACGGAGGCTGACATGACAAACTGCCATGTTGTCTACGGCAAACTTTTGGGGACAGAAAGAGCGAAAACGCGATTTTTAAATACGAACCTTCCCATCGGTCCTGAAAGCTACCTGGAAGGCAGGTGGAGAAGAAGACTGACCTATAATCTATAAAAATAATGGTTACAAAAATGAGAAAACATCCCATAAAAGCTGCAGTCAATGCAGAGATTTGTCACCTTAACTAGAAATACCCCTCCTAAAACCTGAGGAACACTAAATAGAAATATCTGTTACACTAAGATTTAGGTTTCATAAGTGCCATCTAACATTAAGGTCTATTCTAGTAAAATTAAGACTTTTTAAAGACATTTAATGGCCTCAGATTAAAAAAAAATCAAATTCAAAACTTTTTCAGACATTTTAAAGTTCCCTGAGAGACCCTGAAGAACCAGGAAGTCTTAGAAGAACTTCATCTATATCACATCATTACTTCTGTGCTTGTTTCAGCTCAAAAACAACAAGGAGCTTTAGAGAGGGACTACCACCAGGACCCTCATGTTCAGGTCTGTCACAGTAACACCAGAGAGCTTTAGAGAGGGACTACCACCAGGACCCTCATGTTCAGGTCTGTCACAGTAACACCAGAGAGCTTTAGAGAGGGACTACCACCAGGACCCTCATGTTCAGGTCTGCCACAGTAACACCAGAGAGCTTTAGAGAGGGACTACCACCAGGACCCTCATGTTCAGGTCTGCCACAGTAACACCAGAGAGCTTTAGAGAGGGACTACCACCAGGACCCTCATGTTCAGGTCTGCCACAGTAACACCAGAGAGCTTTAGAGAGGGACTACCACCAGGACCCTCATGTTCAGGTCTGTCACAGTAACACCAGAGAGCTTTAGAGAGGGACTACCACCAGGACCCTCATGTTCAGGTCTGTCACAGTAACACCAGAGAGCTTTAGAGAGGGACTACCACCAGGACCCTCATGTTCAGGTCTGTCACAGTAACACCAGAGAGCTTTAGAGAGGGACTACCACCAGGACCCTCATGTTCAGGTCTGCCACAGTAACACCAGAGAGCTTTAGAGAGAGACTACCACCAGGACCCTCATGTTCAGGTCTGTCACAGTAACACCAGAGAGCTTTAGAGAGAGACTACCACCAGGACCCTCATGTTCAGGTCTGCCACAGTAACACCAGAGAGCTTTAGAGAGGGACTACCACCAGGACCCTCATGTTCAGGTCTGCCACAGTAACACCAGAGAGCTTTAGAGAGGGACTACCACCAGGACCCTCATGTTCAGGTCTGCCACAGTAACATGGACGTGATGTAAACATAAATCTGTCTACTCTGGCATCTCTGATTCCTCACCTGGTCAATGATGGAGTCCAGCGTGCTGAGCAGCAGGAAGCCCCGCCCCCTGACCAGGTACTCTCCCAGGGCTGCCATGTGGCTCTCCTCCTCATCCTCCTCCTAAGACAGAGACTTCAGCAGGACAACCATGTGATCCTGCCTGAAACATCACTGACAAGAAAAAATGAAAATACATAAAAATATCAGGTACTTAGTCCTGATTTCATTTGCTGTATGCTCCTGTTGCCAAGGTGACAATCCATGCTGACTGTCTCTTTAGTTATCCATGCCCTCATTCCATCCTGGATGGATTATTTTGATATTTTGATATCAGTCAGTCAGTCCAACCTGCCTGCAGCTGACAGCCTCCAGAAAGTTGTAGTTTCCCTTCACTAGCTCCCAGTCTGCTACAGGATCAATTTTAAAAAAGCTCTGTTTGTTTTTAAAGCCCTGAATGGACCAGCTTTCCTCCAGAACTGACCTCCTACGGTCATACATAATCAGCAGATGCCTCAGATCTTCTGTAAGTCTCTAATTATATTCATCATCTATAAACTTAACTAATATTAATAAACTCTAATTGTACATAAACTTAGAGGTGATCGAGCTTTCTCAGTCATGGCCCCTCGACCGTGGAACAGCCGTCCTCTAACGTTCAGAGAGGCTGGTCGACACATCCAAATCAGGATATGATTTTCTATGCTAGCATTTCAATCTCCTGATCACCTACAGGTGCTCTCCTATTGGGTCTGTGTGTTTGCAGTATAAACACAGGTGTATGCTTGCACTGATGCTCCACCTCCTCCATCCCCGCCTCCTCCTTTATAGACTAAATCTCCACCTCCTCCACCCCAGCCTCCTCCTTTATAGACTAAAGCTCCACCTCCTCCACCCCAGCCTCCTCCTTTATAGACTAAAGCTCCACCTCCTCCACCCCAGCCTCCTCCTTTATAGACTAAAGCTCCACCTCCTCCATCCCCGCCTCCTCCTCTATAGACTGAAGCTCCACCTCCTCCACCCCAGCCTCCTCCTCTATAGACTGAAGCTCCACCTCCTCCACCCCAGCCTCCTCCTCTATAGACTAAAGCTCCACCTCCTCCACCCCAGCCTCCTCCTCTATAGACTGAAGCTCCACCTCCTCCACCCCAGCCTCCTCCTCTATAGACTAAAGCTCCACCTCCTCCACCCCAGCCTCCTCCTCTATAGACTAAAGCTCCACCTCCTCCACACCAGCCTCCTCCTTTATAGACTAAAGCTCCACCTCCTCCACCCCAGCCTCCTCCTTTATAGACTAAAGCTCCACCTCCTCCACCCCAGCCTCCTCCTCTATAGACTAAAGCTCCACCTCCTCCACCCCAGCCTCCTCCTCTATAGACTAAAGCTCCACCTCCTCCATCCCCGCCTCCTCCTCTATAGACTGAAGCTCCACCTCCTCCACCCCAGCCTCCTCCTCTATAGACTGAAGCTCCACCTCCTCCACCCCAGCCTCCTCCTCTATAGACTAAAGCTTCACCTCCTCCACCCCAGCCTCCTCCTCTATAGACTAAAGCTTCACCTCCTCCACCCCAGCCTCCTCCTCTATAGACTAAAGCTTCACCTCCTCCACCCCAGCCTCCTCCTTTATAGACTAAAGCTTCACCTCCTGCCGTCTGAGGTTCAGTTGGGTAAAGTGTGTCTGAGGCAGGTAGCCTACTGTTGTAACTGTTACAGCCGACATTGTTTTGCTTTCAATTATTATTTTCTGAGTTATTTACAAGCCTTTCCACCTGGCAAGTAAACGTCAGGATAACGCAGTCACGGGTGAAACGTTACAACATCAGCATCTTTTACAGAGGGAGGCGGTGATGTCCACGAGGTCCAGACATGGATCATTATTAGAAAATGTTTTAAACAGTAAGTCATTGATTTACATGCATTTCTTTTGCCTACATTCATACTGCTGCAGCACATAACCCTGCCTTTCCTCCTCTTCTCTCCTTCATTGTTGCAGCAGACAGGTTCCAGTGTGTCACGTTTATGTCGCTGCTCATCACAGCCTTATTCAGAGCAGTAAATCAACGTATACACCACCTTTAATAAATAAAAATCAAAATTGCATTAAAATAACATACAGTCACTACCTAACTTCATGACCACATGTCTCAAAAATTCATCAAATGTGTGTCATATTTATTTTTCCTTTATTTGTCAGTCTGTAAACAAGGCTGAAGTAAATGTGATGTTAAACTGCATATGAAGAGGCTGCTTCTTTAAAGCTTCAGCTGAAGGAATTCTTTTTAAAGACCATATACTATAAAATGCAAATCAAAGTGTCAAAATGTGCTTAATAAACAGTAAAGTAGATTTTAACACACAGATAAAGACACATAATAGTTCTAAAGTGGTGCAGAAAATTTAGAAGTTGGTTCCTGAAGACAGAATAGATCAGAATACAGAAAAATAAATGTTTGGAACTTTAATATATTGTGGTATAAGACCTCTACACACACACACACACACACACACACACACACCCACCCACACACACACACACCCACACACACACACACACACACACACATACAAGTAATGCATTGGCAAACAGGATGGTGCAGAAGAAACAGAGAAAAATCAGAGAAAGGGTTGTTTTTCTGGTCACTAACTTGAAAATTTGTCTTAGAAGTTTAATGAAAAAAACAGTGATAAAATCAAGATCCTCATCTGGCTATAAAAAAATCGTGATATGATTTGTTTTTTCTGTATGGCCCACCCCTAGATGAGGGTTTCTAGCCATGCACTCCCTGGAAAGTGAAAGCTGCTGCTGACTAACACAGGGAGCTTCTGTGGAGCAGATTCTCCTCTGCCCAGGAAAACTGCACATGCATTCGGCAATGAAATGGTTAAAAGTATTACACGTGTTCCTGACTGAATGTAGGTTATAATACAGAATGATTTATTGCTTGAATATGTTGAAAAATGTATAAGCTGAGGAACCTAATAATAATTGCATATTAAATCCAATATTGGGGAAAAAAATTGCAATTAGATAATTTTTTCAAACCGTTCAGCCCTAGTTGGTGTCAGCTCTAAATATTAACTCTCTCTTTAGGAAACAGATTCATGAACCATCAGTGTTCAGACAGTTTACAACAGAAAAATCAACCATGAGAGCAGAAAGGAAGTGGAAACCTCAGCTCAGTGATAACTCTGCATTGACCTGTTTGGGTTTTTCTGTCATTTACAAACTAAAGCTGCAGATTAGAGTCTGAAATGTAGAAGTCTGAAGCTTAAAATCAAACATAACATGAAAAATAATGTCTGATTCCATGTTAAAAAAGAAACACTTTACTTTCATACACCTTTATACGTCAAATCCAGACGATACGAGGCTGACAGATTCAACCATGGTCTTCACAGAGCTCCTCTAAGCTAGCATGTGTGCGTTCACATGTTGAAGCCCACAGTCAGCCTAGGTCTGAACATCAGCAGGTAAACCACACCTTTACAGAATGACCATCAATGAAACGTACGTTAGAATCTACCATCATAGCATCAGGACCTGTCTGCACCAGAACCAGACCCGCGCTAACACAAACTAGTTATTCAAACGCAGAGTTAGCAGTGATGAAAAAGCCTCTGTGTCAGAGTTTAGAGCGCTCTTACCAAAAGTCAGCGGGTCTGCTTCCTGGCAGTCATGGTGGGTTGACTGCGGCTCTGCGGCTCCTATCTGCATACCTCCTCACACCACTGCTGACTGAATTTTCTGTTCTGCAGCACAAATTCCATTAAATTGGAATTTCAAGTGGAAGCTTTCCAGATTCGCAGCAGATCAGCGTATCACATGAAAGCATGTGATGTCACATGGTGAGGGGACTGGCCTGGGGGAGACGGACGAGTCCCTGCCGGCCTGCAGAAGACCTCCATGACCACGGCGCACAGCCTCGGCCTTTGTTTCCTCCTCTACAGTACGGTTTGGGGAGTTTTTCCTTCAGTGGACTAAAGACGGCCAGGCAGGGTTAAACTGAGCCCAATAATCTCCTCCATGCTCATTAACTCCTCCTTCCTCTAACCCTCTGATGTCATCACCTTAGACTCAGCGGACACGGTCTGATTAACCCCGCAATAACACAGAGCCTACAGTCAGCACGGCTAGCTTCTATTAACTCTACATCTACAGTCAGCACGGCTAGCTTCTATTAACTATATATCTACAGTCTACAGTCAGCACGGCTAGCTTCTATTATCTATATATCTACAGTCAGCACGGCTAGCTTCTATTAACTCTACATCTACAGTCAGCACGGCTAGCTTCTATTATCTATATATCTACAGTCAGCACGGCTAGCTTCTATTATCTATATATCTACAGTCAGCACGGCTAGCTTCTATTATCTATATATCTACAGTCAGCACGGCTAGCTTCTATTATCTATATATCTACAGTCAGCACGGCTAGCTTCTATTAACTCTACATCTACAGTCAGCACGGCTAGCTTCTATTAACTCTACATCTACAGTCAGCACGGCTAGCTTCTATTAACTCTACATCTACAGTCAGCACGGCTAGCTTCTATTATCTATATATCTACAGTCAGCACGGCTAGCTTCTATTATCTATATATCTACAGTCAGCACGGCTAGCTTCTATTAACTATATATCTACAGTCTACAGTCAGCACGGCTAGCTTCTATTAACTATATATCTACAGTCTACAGTCAGCACGGCTAGCTTCTATTAACTCTACATCTACAGTCAGCACGGCTAGCTTCTATTATCTATATATCTACAGTCAGCACGGCTAGCTTCTATTATCTATATATCTACAGTCAGCATGGCTAGCTTCTATTAACTCTACATCTACAGTCAGCACGGCTAGCTTCTATTAACTATATATCTACAGTCAGCACGGCTAGCTTCTATTAACTCTACATCTACAGTCAGCACGGCTAGCTTCTATTATCTATATATCTACAGTCAGCACGGCTAGCTTCTATTAACTATATATCTACAGTCAGCACGGCTAGCTTCTATTATCTATATATCTACAGTCAGCACGGCTAGCTTCTATTAACTATATATCTACAGTCAGCACGGCTAGCTTCTATTAACTCTACATCTACAGTCAGCACGGCTAGCTTCTATTAACTCTACATCTACAGTCAGCACGGCTAGCTTCTATTATCTATATATCTACAGTCAGCACGGCTAGCTTCTATTAACTATATATCTACAGTCAGCACGGCTAGCTTCTATTAACTCTATATCTACAGTCAGCACGGCTAGCTTCTATTAACTCTACATCTACAGTCACCATGGCTAGCTTCTATTAACTCTACATCTACAGTCTACAGTCACCATGGCTAGCTTCTATTAACTCTACATCTACAGTCTACAGTCAGCATGGCTAGCTTCTATTAACTCTACATCTACAGTCACCATGGCTAGCTTCTATTAACTATATATCTACAGTCAGCACGGCTAGCTTCTATTAACTCTACATCTACAGTCACCATGGCTAGCTTCTATTAACTCTACATCTACAGTCACCATGGCTAGCTTCTATTAACTCTACATCTACAGTCACCACGGCTAGCTTCTATTAACTATATATCTACAGTCAGCACGGCTAGCTTCTATTAACTCTACATCTACAGTCACCATGGCTAGCTTCTATTAACTATATATCTACAGTCAGCACGGCTAGCTTCTATTAACTCTACATCTACAGTCAGCACGGCTAGCTTCTATTAACTCTACATCTACAGTCAGCACGGCTAGCTTCTATTAACTCTACATCTACAGTCAGCACGGCTAGCTTCTATTAACTCTACATCTACAGTCAGCACGGCTAGCTTCTATTAACTATATATCTACAGTCTACAGTCAGCACGGCTAGCTTCTATTAACTATATATCTACAGTCAGCACGGCTAGCTTCTATTAACTCTACATCTACAGTCACCATGGCTAGCTTCTATTAACTCTACATCTACAGTCACCACGGCTAGCTTCTATTAACTCTACATCTACAGTCTACAGTCACCATGGCTAGCTTCTATTAACTCTACAGTCTACAGTCACCATGGCTAGCTTCTATTAACTCTACATCTATGGCTAGCTTCTATTAACTCTACATCTACAGTCACCATGGCTAGCTTCTATTAACTATATATCTACAGTCACCATGGCTAGCTTCTATTAACTATATATCTACAGTCAGCACGGCTAGCTTCTATTAACTATATATCTACAGTCTACAGTCAGCACGGCTAGCTTCTATTAACTCTACATCTACAGTCAGCACGGCTAGCTTCTATTAACTCTACATCTACAGTCAGCACGGCTAGCTTCTATTATCTATATATCTACAGTCTACAGCTTCTTCTATTAACTCTACATCTACAGTCTACAGTCCATGGCTAGCTTCTATTATCTATATATCTACAGTCAGCACGGCTAGCTTCTATTAACTCTACAGTCTACAGTCACATGGCTAGCTTCTATTAACTCTATATATCTACAGTCAGCCATGGCTAGCTTCTATTAATCTACATCTACAGTCATGGCTAGCTTCTATTAACTCTATATATCTACAGTCACCATGGCTAGCTTCTATTAACTATACATCTACAGTCAGCATGGCTAGCTTCTATTAACTCTACATCTACAGTCTACAGTCATGGCTAGCTTCTATTAACTATATCTACAGTCTACAGTCACCATGGCTAGCTTCTATTAACTCTACATCTACAGTCAGGCTAGCTTCTATTAACTATATATCTACAGTCACCACGGCTAGCTTCTATTAACTATACATCTACAGTCATGGCTAGCTTCTATTAACTCTATATCTACAGTCATGATAAGTTTATTTCTCTACATCTACAGTCATATAGCTTCTATTTCTATATCTACAGTCATGATAGCTTCTATTAACTCTACATCTACAGTCATGATAGCTTCTATTATCTATATCTACAGTCACCATGGCTAGCTTCATGATTTATTTCTACATCTACAGTCATGGCTAGCTTCTATTAACTCTACATCTACAGTCATGGCTAGCTTCTATTAACTCTATATCTACAGTCAGCACGGCTAGCTTCTATTAACTCTACATCTACAGTCATGGCTAGCTTCTATTAACTCTACATCTACAGTCACATGGCTAGCTTCTATTATCTATATATCTACAGTCAGCACGGCTAGCTTCTATTAACTATATATCTACAGTCATTGGCTAGCTTCTATTTCTATATCTACAGTCATGGCTAGCTTCTATTAACTCTATATCTACAGTCATGATAAGTTTATTTCTATATATCTACAGTCATGGCTAGCTTCTATTAACTCTATATCTATATCTACAGTCATGGCTAGCTTTATTTCTATATCTACAGTCAGCACGGCTAGCTTCTATTTCTATATCTACAGTCATGGCTAAGTTCTATTAACTCTATATCTACAGTCATGATAGCTTCTATTAACTCTACATCTACAGTCACCATGGCTAGCTTCTATTAACTACATCTACAGTCACCATGGCTAGCTTCTATTAACTCTATATCTACAGTCAGCATGGCTAGCTTCTATTAACTATATATCTACAGTCAGCACGGCTAGCTTCTATTAACTCTATATCTACAGTCATGGCTAGCTTTATTTCTATACATCTACAGTCACAGCTTTCTATTAACTCTACAGTCACCATGGCTAGCTTCTATTAACTCTATATCTACAGTCACCATGGCTAGCTTCTATTAACTATATCATCTACAGTCACCATGGCTAGCTTCTATTAACTCTATATCTACAGTCAGCACGGCTAGCTTCTATTAACTCTACATCTACAGTCATACCAGTGGCTAGCTTCTATTAACTCTACATCTACAGTCACCATGGCTAGCTTTATTAACTCTACATCTACAGTCAGACGGCTAGTTTATTTCTATATCTACAGTCATGATAGTTTATTTCTATATCTACAGTCATAAGTTTATTTCTATATCTACAGTCATGATAAGTTTATTTCTATATCTACAGTCATAAGTTTATTTCTATATCTACAGTCATAAGTTTATTTCTATATCTACAGTCATGATAAGTTTATTTCTATATCTACAGTCATGATAGTTTATTTCTATATCTACAGTCATGATAAGTTCTATTAACTCTATATCTACAGTCATGATAAGTTTATTTCTATATCTACAGTCATGATAAGTTTTATTTCTACATCTACATGATAAGTTTATTTCTATATCTACAGTCATGATAAGTTCTATTTCTATATCTACAGTCATGATAAGCTTTATTTCTATATCTACAGTCATGATAAGTTTATTTCTATATCTACAGTCATGATAAGTTTATTTCTATATCTACAGTCATGATAAGTTCTATTTCTACATCTACAGTCATGATAAGTTTATTAACTATATCTACAGTCTACAGTCAGCACGGCTGGCTAGCTTCTATTAACTCTATATCTACAGTCATGACGGCTAGCTTCTATTATCTATATCTACAGTCAGCACGGCTAGCTTCTATTATCTATATATCTACAGTCATGGCTAGCTTCTATTAACTCTACATCTACTCTACATCTACAGTCTACAGTCATGATAAGTATTATCTATATCTACAGTCATGATAGCTTCTATTAACTCTATATATCTACAGTCAGCATGATAGCTTCTATTTCTATATCTACAGTCAGCATGGCTAGCTTCTATTTCTACATCTACAGTCATGATAAGTTTATTTCTATATCTACAGTCATGGCTAAGTTTATTTCTACATCTACAGTCATGATACGGCTAGCTTCTATTAACTATATATCTACAGTCATGCTAGCTTCTATTAACTCTACATCTACAGTCAGCACGGCTAGCTTCTATTATCTATATATCTACAGTCATGATAGCTTCTATTAACTATATATCTACAGTCCGGCTAGCTTCTATTATCTATATATCTACAGTCAGCATAGCTTCTATTAACTCTACATCTACAGTCAGCACGGCTAACTTCTATTAACTATATATCTACAGTCATGCACGGCTAGCTTCTATTATCTATATATCTACAGTCAGCACGGCTAGCTTCTATTATCTATATATCTACAGTCAGCACGGCTAGCTTCTATTAACTCTACATCTACAGTCAGCACGGCTAGCTTCTATTAACTCTACATCTACAGTCAGCACGGCTAGCTTCTATTAACTCTACATCTACAGTCAGCACGGCTAGCTTCTATTAACTATATATCTACAGTCAGCACGGCTAGCTTCTATTAACTCTACATCTACAGTCAGCACGGCTAGCTTCTATTATCTATATATCTACAGTCAGCACGGCTAGCTTCTATTAACTCTACATCTACAGTCTACAGTCACCATGGCTAGCTTCTATTAACTCTACATCTACAGTCACCATGGCTAGCTTCTATTAACTATATATCTACAGTCAGCACGGCTAGCTTCTATTAACTATATATCTACAGTCAGCACGGCTAGCTTCTATTAACTCTACATCTACAGTCTACGGTCACCATGGCTAGCTTCTATTAACTCTACATCTACAGTCACCATGGCTAGCTTCTATTAACTCTACATCTACAGTCTACGGTCACCATGGCTAGCTTCTATTAACTCTACATCTACAGTCACCATGGCTAGCTTCTATTAACTCTACAGTCTACAGTCACCATGGCTAGCTTCTATTAACTCTACATCTACAGTCACCATGGCTAGCTTCTATTAACTATATATCTACAGTCACCATGGCTAGCTTCTATTAACTCTACATCTACAGTCTACGGTCACCATGGCTAGCTTCTATTAACTCTACATCTACAGTCAGCACGGCTAGCTTCTATTAACTCTACATCTACAGTCACCATGGCTAGCTTCTATTAACTCTACATCTACAGTCACCATGGCTAGCTTCTATTAACTCTACATCTACAGTCACCATGGCTAGCTTCTATTAACTCTACATCTACAGTCACCATGGCTAGCTTCTATTAACTATATATCTACAGTCAGCACGGCTAGCTTCTATTAACTCTACATCTACAGTCACCATGGCTAGCTTCTATTAACTCTACATCTACAGTCACCATGGCTAGCTTCTATTAACTCTACATCTACAGTCAGCACGGCTAGCTTCTATTAACTCTATATCTACAGTCTACAGTCAGCACGGCTAGCTTCTATTAACTCTACATCTACAGTCACCATGGCTAGCTTCTATTAACTCAACATCTACAGTCACCATGGCTAGCTTCTATTAACTATATATCTACAGTCACCATGGCTAGCTTCTATTAACTCTACATCTACAGTCACCATGGCTAGCTTCTATTAACTCTACATCTACAGTCTACAGTCACCATGGCTAGCTTCTATTAACTCTACATCTACAGTCAGCACGGCTAGCTTCTATTAACTCTACATCTACAGTCAGCACGGCTAGCTTCTATTAACTCTACATCTACAGTCTACAGTCACCATGGCTAGCTTCTATTAACTCTACATCTACAGTCACCATGGCTAGCTTCTATTAACTCTACATCTACAGTCACCATGGCTAGCTTCTATTAACTCTACAGTCTACAGTCACCATGGCTAGCTTCTATTAACTCTACATCTATGGCTAGCTTCTATTAACTCTACATCTACAGTCACCACGGCTAGCTTCTATTAACTCTACATCTACAGTCACCACGGCTAGCTTCTATTAACTCTACATCTACAGTCACCATGGCTAGCTTCTATTAACTATATATCTACAATCAGCACGGCTAGCTTCTATTAACTCTACATCTACAGTCACCATGGCTAGCTTCTATTAACTCTACATCTACAGTCTACAGTCAGCACGGCTAGCTTCTATTAACTCTATATCTACAGTCTACAGTCAGCACGGCTAGCTTCTATTAACTCTATATCTACAGTCAGCACGGCTAGCTTCTATTAACTCTACATCTACAGTTACCACGGCTAGCTTCTATTAACTCTACATCTACAGTCACCACGGCTAGCTTCTATTAACTCTACATCTACAGTCACCATGGCTAGCTTCTATTAACTCTACATCTACAGTCACCACGGCTAGCTTCTATTAACTCTACATCTACAGTCACCATGGCTAGCTTCTATTAACTATATATCTACAGTCAGCACGGCTAGCTTCTATTAACTCTACATCTACAGTCACCATGGCTAGCTTCTATTAACTCTACATCTACAGTCACCACGGCTAGCTTCTATTAACTCTACATCTACAGTCACCATGGCTAGCTTCTATTAACTATATATCTACAATCAGCACGGCTAGCTTCTATTAACTCTACATCTACAGTCACCACGGCTAGCTTCTATTAACTCTACATCTACAGTCAGCACGGCTAGCTTCTATTATCTATATATCTACAGTCAGCATGGCTAGCTTCTATTAACTCTACATCTACAGTCAGCACGGCTAGCTTCTATTAACTATATATCTACAGTCAGCACGGCTAGCTTCTATTATCTATATATCTACAGTCAGCACGGCTAGCTTCTATTAACTATATATCTACAGTCAGCACGGCTAGCTTCTATTATCTATATATCTACAGTCAGCACGGCTAGCTTCTATTAACTCTACATCTACAGTCAGCACGGCTAGCTTCTATTAACTATATATCTACAGTCAGCACGGCTAGCTTCTATTATCTATATATCTACAGTCAGCACGGCTAGCTTCTATTATCTATATATCTACAGTCAGCACAGCTAGCTTCTATTAACTCTACATCTACAGTCAGCACGGCTAGCTTCTATTAACTCTACATCTACAGTCAGCACGGCTAGCTTCTATTAACTCTACATCTACAGTCAGCACGGCTAGCTTCTATTAACTATATATCTACAGTCAGCACGGCTAGCTTCTATTAACTCTACATCTACAGTCAGCACGGCTAGCTTCTATTATCTATATATCTACAGTCAGCACGGCTAGCTTCTATTAACTCTACATCTACAGTCTACAGTCACCATGGCTAGCTTCTATTAACTCTACATCTACAGTCAGCATGGCTAGCTTCTATTAACTCTACATCTACAGTCACCATGGCTAGCTTCTATTAACTATATATCTACAGTCAGCACGGCTAGCTTCTATTAACTATATATCTACAGTCAGCACGGCTAGCTTCTATTAACTCTACATCTACAGTCTACGGTCACCATGGCTAGCTTCTATTAACTCTACATCTACAGTCACCATGGCTAGCTTCTATTAACTCTACATCTACAGTCACCATGGCTAGCTTCTATTAACTCTACATCTACAGTCTACGGTCACCATGGCTAGCTTCTATTAACTCTACATCTACAGTCAGCACGGCTAGCTTCTATTAACTCTACATCTACAGTCTACAGTCACCATGGCTAGCTTCTATTAACTCTACATCTATGGCTAGCTTCTATTAACTCTACATCTACAGTCACCACGGCTAGCTTCTATTAACTCTACATCTACAGTCACCACGGCTAGCTTCTATTAACTCTACATCTACAGTCACCATGGCTAGCTTCTATTAACTCTACAGTCTACAGTCACCATGGCTAGCTTCTATTAACTCTACATCTACAGTCACCATGGCTAGCTTCTATTAACTATATATCTACAGTCAGCACGGCTAGCTTCTATTAACTCTATATCTACAGTCACCATGGCTAGCTTCTATTAACTCTACATCTACAGTCACCATGGCTAGCTTCTATTAACTCTACATCTACAGTCACCATGGCTAGCTTCTATTAACTCTACATCTACAGTCTACAGTCACCATGGCTAGCTTCTATTAACTCTACATCTACAGTCAGCATGGCTAGCTTCTATTAACTCTACATCTACAGTCACCATGGCTAGCTTCTATTAACTATATATCTACAGTCAGCACGGCTAGCTTCTATTAACTATATATCTACAGTCAGCACGGCTAGCTTCTATTAACTCTACATCTACAGTCACCATGGCTAGCTTCTATTAACTCTACATCTACAGTCACCATGGCTAGCTTCTATTAACTATATATCTACAGTCTACAGTCAGCACGGCTAGCTTCTATTAACTCTACATCTACAGTCTACAGTCACCATGGCTAGCTTCTATTAACTCTACATCTACAGTCACCATGGCTAGCTTCTATTAACTCTACATCTACAGTCACCACGGCTAGCTTCTATTAACTCTACATCTACAGTCTACGGTCACCATGGCTAGCTTCTATTAACTCTACATCTACAGTCACCATGGCTAGCTTCTATTAACTCTACATCTACAGTCACCATGGCTAGCTTCTATTAACTCTACATCTACAGTCTACGGTCACCATGGCTAGCTTCTATTAACTCTACATCTACAGTCAGCACGGCTAGCTTCTATTAACTCTACATCTACAGTCTACAGTCACCATGGCTAGCTTCTATTAACTCTACAGTCTACAGTCACCATGGCTAGCTTCTATTAACTCTACATCTATGGCTAGCTTCTATTAACTCTACATCTACAGTCACCACGGCTAGCTTCTATTAACTCTACATCTACAGTCACCACGGCTAGCTTCTATTAACTCTACATCTACAGTCACCATGGCTAGCTTCTATTAACTCTACATCTACAGTCACCATGGCTAGCTTCTATTAACTCAACATCTACAGTCACCACAGCTAGCTTCTATTAACTCTACATCTACAGTCACCATGGCTAGCTTCTATTAACTCTACATCTACAGTCACCATGGCTAGCTTCTATTAACTCTACATCTACAGTCACCATGGCTAGCTTCTATTAACTCTACATCTACAGTCACCATGGCTAGCTTCTATTAACTATATATCTACAGTCAGCACGGCTAGCTTCTATTAACTCTACATCTACAGTCACCATGGCTAGCTTCTATTAACTCTACATCTACAGTCACCATGGCTAGCTTCTATTAACTCTACATCTACAGTCAGCACGGCTAGCTTCTATTAACTCTACATCTACAGTCTACAGTCACCATGGCTAGCTTCTATTAACTCTACATCTACAGTCTACAGTCACCATGGCTAGCTTCTATTAACTCTACATCTACAGTCACCATGGCTAGCTTCTATTAACTCTACATCTACAGTCACCATGGCTAGCTTCTATTAACTCTACATCTATGGCTAGCTTCTATTAACTCTACATCTACAGTCACCACGGCTAGCTTCTATTAACTCTACATCTACAGTCACCACGGCTAGCTTCTATTAACTCTACATCTACAGTCACCATGGCTAGCTTCTATTAACTCTACATCTACAGTCAGCACGGCTAGCTTCTATTAACTCTACATCTACAGTCACCATGGCTAGCTTCTATTAACTCTACATCTACAGTCACCACGGCTAGCTTCTATTAACTCTACATCTACAGTCACCACGGCTAGCTTCTATTAACTCTACATCTACAGTCAGCACGGCTAGCTTCTATTAACTCTACATCTACAGTTACCACGGCTAGCTTCTATTAACTCTACATCTACAGTCACCACGGCTAGCTTCTATTAACTCTACATCTACAGTCACCATGGCTAGCTTCTATTAACTCTACATCTACAGTCACCACGGCTAGCTTCTATTAACTCTACATCTACAGTCACCATGGCTAGCTTCTATTAACTCTACATCTACAGTCACCACGGCTAGCTTCTATTAACTCTACATCTACAGTCACCATGGCTAGCTTCTATTAACTCTACATCTACAGTCACCACGGCTAGCTTCTATTAACTCTACATCTACAGTCACCATGGCTAGCTTCTATTAACTATATATCTACAATCAGCACGGCTAGCTTCTATTAACTCTACATCTACAGTCACCATGGCTAGCTTCTATTAACTCTACATCTACAGTCACCATGGCTAGCTTCTATTAACTCTACATCTACAGTCAGCACGGCTAGCTTCTATTAACTATATATCTACAGTCAGCACGGCTAGCTTCTATTAACTCTACATCTACAGTCACCATGGCTAGCTTCTATTAACTATATATCTACAGTCAGCACGGCTAGCTTCTATTAACTCTACATCTACAGTCAGCACGGCTAGCTTCTATTAACTCTATATCTACAGTCTACAGTCAGCACGGCTAGCTTCTATTAACTCTATATCTACAGTCACCACGGCTAGCTTCTATTAACTCTACATCTACAGTCACCACGGCTAGCTTCTATTAACTCTACATCTACAGTCAGCACGGCTAGCTTCTATTAACTATATATCTACAGTCAGCACGGCTAGCTTCTATTAACTCTACATCTACAGTCACCATGGCTAGCTTCTATTAACTCTACATCTACAGTCACCATGGCTAGCTTCTATTAACTCTACATCTACAGTCAGCACGGCTAGCTTCTATTAACTATATATCTACAGTCAGCACGGCTAGCTTCTATTAACTCTACATCTACAGTCACCATGGCTAGCTTCTATTAACTATATATCTACAGTCACCATGGCTAGCTTCTATTAACTCTACATCTACAGTCACCATGGCTAGCTTCTATTAACTCTACATCTACAGTCACCATGGCTAGCTTCTATTAACTCTACAGTCTACAGTCACCATGGCTAGCTTCTATTAACTCTACATCTATGGCTAGCTTCTATTAACTCTACATCTACAGTCACCATGGCTAGCTTCTATTAACTCTACATCTACAGTCACCATGGCTAGCTTCTATTAACTCTACATCTACAGTCACCATGGCTAGCTTCTATTAACTCTACATCTACAGTCACCATGGCTAGCTTCTATTAACTATATATCTACAGTCAGCACGGCTAGCTTCTATTAACTCTACATCTACAGTCACCATGGCTAGCTTCTATTAACTCTACATCTACAGTCACCATGGCTAGCTTCTATTAACTCTACATCTACAGTCACCATGGCTAGCTTCTATTAACTCTACATCTACAGTCTACAGTCAGCACGGCTAGCTTCTATTAACTCTATATCTACAGTCACCACGGCTAGCTTCTATTAACTCTACATCTACAGTCACCACGGCTAGCTTCTATTAACTCTACATCTACAGTCACCACGGCTAGCTTCTATTAACTCTACATCTACAGTCACCATGGCTAGCTTCTATTAACTCTACATCTACAGTCACCACGCCAGCTGTTCAGGCGGTGGTCCCTGATTTTGTCCCATAAGAGCCAGTGTAAACTGTTTTTTTTCCTCCTGTTGAACTGACTGTTTTTACACTGTCATAACTCCGTCATTTCTCTCAGTATCTTAAAAAACATTACGTCTTCATTTCCCCAGAACTGTCCGAAGCTCACGATCATTTACTTTTCATTTACAGTTTTCCTGTAATTAACTTTTTTTCAGGAGCCTCTAAGAGGCAGAAATCAGGTCTTACAGACCAGTTTGTCGCTGGTGGGGCATATCCCCATGGCAACAGCAGCTATCGTCCTTTAATGATGTCATCGCTGATTAACACACATACAGCCCTCAATGAGCTCTGATCACGCACACACATGGAGCTGATCCAATAAAGCAGCCCATTTAAACAATGCTGTAACACAGTGGTACTCAACCTGTGGCTCTGGAGCCACATGTGGCTCTTTTGTGAGTATTTGTGGCTCTTTCATGTCTTAATTTAAATGTTATTCCTCCAGAAAACCTTAAAAAAAAAAGGTCAACTTTTTGGCATTTCTCACAATTTTTTGCCACTTTTCATCCATTTAAGTAACATTTTGGTATCAAATACCACTTTTTATGAAACTTGTCTGAAACTGAAACTAAAATTCAGTTTCTACTTTGTTATGAAGGGTTACTGAGTGTAGATGAATGAGGATAAAAATGAACTGAAGTGGTTGTAGCATCAGGCTGCAAGATAAAACTGAAAAGAAAGGAGGGGGTCTGAATGCTTTAAGACAAACAACAGATGGAAGTCAGGGTTTCCATGGACACATGTGGTCAAAAGAAGTCTGCTAGGGGGTCCAACAGTTTGCAGATCTGTATCAGAGCTGTCTCTACCTGCAGCCTGCATGGACAGGGTCTGGGTCTGTAGAAGGTGGCCCTGCTGTCCATGTGGGAGGAAGGTAGGACAGAGGTCTAATCTGGTGGGCGGTTCCCAGTGCATCTCATCCAATCAGAGCTCTAGTTTGAATGACCTCTTCCTCTAGTGTCCGCCACGCTCGTCACATCTCTGTTCACCTAAATGTGGAACGGCGGTTTGCTCCGCACAGATAGAACATTCCAGTGTCTTCCTCACAGAGCGACGTCAGAGCCGTTCTGATCTGCGTCAGGTCTGTCAGAGAGTGACCTTTGACCCAGATAAGCGCCATTCAGGGGACAGACATGTTCAACCCCGACTAAAGGGAAATTATCACGCCATCTCCAGCTTTTAGCACTCTAACTGTGGTTTTATCGCAGCAGATACTCAGAGTTAGGAACAGCAGGGTTATTTAGCCAACACCGCAACGATCATGAAAAATACCTTTAAAATAAACCAACAGGATCTGAGGAAAACAAAAACATATATCATTATGTTATCTTTATTACACTGATGTGATCGAGGGGATGAACCCAGCAGAGATGTTTATCTGTTTACCTAAAAGTCTAAAATACCACAATACAGGAAATACCAGTATTTATAGTGAATATAAGACAGGTTAAAAACTCTCTACACCGATTAGTAAGTAATAAAGAGGCAGTCAGGTCAGAGATGTGCAGTTCTAGCTGAGTGAGAGTCTCTGATTTTACTCATTTAATAAATTATTGATAAATCCTTCAAGAGTTAGAGAATAATTCCTGAGTTACTTTAACAAGAGGACAGGAACAGAGTTAAATTATTTCTCTCTAGAACAGCGTTACTCAGCCCTGCTCAAAGAGACAAAGTTTAAAAAATAGCTTTGGAAGATCCTCAATCTAAGAGGTGAAAAGTGGCAAAAATGAGTTAAAGTGGCAATAAAATAAGTTAAAGGCGGCAAAAATAGTGAAAAAATAGCAAAAAACTGGCAAAAACTGGGTGAAAAGTGACAAAATAGAAAAAGTGGCAAAAAAAAGGACAGAAGGTGGCAAAATGGGTGAGAATTAACATCAATTATTTACAGATGGAAAAAACTGTCAAAAAGCTGCAAAGACATGGCAGGAAAATGAGTGAAAGTGAATAAAATGGGCTTAAAGCAGCAAAAAGGTGGGAAAAGAGGGTGAACAGTAGCAGAGAGTGGCAAAAATGGTCAAAAAGCAGCAAAAAAGGGGCAAAAATGGGTCAAAAGGGGCAAAGTAGGCATATAAGGTTGAACACTTGGTGAAAAGTAACAAAAAATAGGGAGAAAAAGTGGCAAAAAAAGAGCAGAAAGTGGCAAAAATGAGTGAAAAGTGAAAAAAATAAGTTACAGGTGGCAAAAATGGTAAAAAAAAAAAAGACAGACACGGCAAAAAAGAGTGTGACATGAATAAAATGGGCAAAAAGCAGCAGAAGGGTGGGAAGATGGTCAAAAATGGGAATAAAAGTGGTATTAAATGGCAAGAGTGGGCTTAAAGCAGTAAAAATGGGTTATTTATGTATATATTTATCAGTTTAACATCCTTATTCCTAACATCGGCCCTCACACAAACATTAATGTAATGTTGGTGCAGACGTGTTTGCCTGCCACCATTCAGCACATCTGAGGAGAGCTTTATTACTGAGCAGAGGATGTGCTCTGTCGGCCAAACTCTGACCAGTTTCCATGGTAAAACCTGAGTAAATGATGGAATGGAGGTTTTACACCAAAGAATAAACACCATCATCATCATCATCATCGCTCTAGCTCATTTTTTACATTAGTATTGGTCCTGATTTTTACATGGAGCATCTCTAGAACCTTCTATGATCACAGTCTGTCCTCCAGGGACCAGAGCCTTACAGGGTCTGACCCTGACATCGACCACCAGAACCAAGGATTTAGATCCACTGTGTGATCAACAGTGAACCCATCAGTCCCCAAAGCTCGAGCTGTTCATGGCTATCAGCTGATCCTCAACAAACCAGCACAGGCTGGATACTACTGAGATACTAGAGAAAGACCAGAGACTACCGCTGAGTCCAAGTCTAACAATGGTGGACTTGGATGCCAGAATCCTTCTGAAAGTTTTAAACATGCTGTTCAGGCTTCAGTCTGACGGTAACCTGGTGGATCTAATGATCCTGACTGTTAGCGTCTGTTAGAGATCTGCTCTCCATTGTTGGTAAATCAGGCAAACAGTGAAACTTTACCTTCAGCTTTAGCTAAATGTGTAAATCTGTGCCTGCTCTGAGCTCCACATCTATGTCAGACTGTTTCCTCCCTGAGCTTTCAGCCACCATCCTCTCAGTCTTTTCATCGTTACCACAAGACAGTGATTAGAGATGAAGCCAACAGAGCCGTGCTTACAGTATCATCTCCCTGCAGAGACGCTCTCTGTGCTTCCCCTCCAGACAATCATTGAGATTTTCTCCAACCCAGTTAATTACACAGTCCAGGCTTTATTCAGCTCTGTCACTTTCAATGTGGGCACAAATGAAGAAATATCATCTTCATCACATCAGCAAAAACTCACAGACGCTTGGAGAGGGGGAACAGTCTCAGTTAGCACGCTTTAGGCTCTGCAGCGAGGGTTCCCAATCAGCTCTTACCAAGGGCCAAATTATGTGGAGAAGATCAAGCTGAGGGCCGAGACATCCGGAAGTTTCCACAGGACACAAACAGAATTACTGCAGATGCTGTTGATTCAGTTTTCATTTCACCAGTATTCAGGATCAGCTGGTTTTAAACCCAGTTCACCTTATTCTGGATCTTCTAACCAGTTCAGGTGTGAATGACTGCACTCCAGATTACTGACAGAAGTAACTCACAAGCTTGGTTTCATCCGTGGTTGTTATCCATGGGCCACATCCTTTGGTTGGTCCCCAGAGAGTGAGCCCTCTCTTTGGGCCAGCCTTGATAACAACAGCGTCACAGAGAGTGTAGAGCGTCTCTGTTTGAGGCTCTGGACCGAGCTGTGTGCCCCAGTGGACCGGCTGTTTGTCTTTAGCCCAGTCCTGCAGCGATTCCTCTCGTGACTGCTTAAATGACCATCTGAAGGTGCTTTAACTCATGACTCATTCGTTTAAGTTAACGATGGGTCAAAGACTCAGGCGATGATGTTAATCAGAGTCGAAGAAGCAGAGGTAAACTCTTTAGCTGCGTGAACCTGCTGGTACCTAAAAGCTGAGTTAAATAAATGATAAACACACTTTCTGTCAGGATCTTCACAATAAAAGTCTTTAGTTTGGATTTTTCTCAGGTGCTTTTATTGTGAACGTCTGCATCAGGAAAGGTCGTGGCGTCAGTCGCAGCTCGACTCACCTGAGCAGGAGAGAAATGAAACTTCTAACTACAGAACACAGAGTCAAATAAAACCACAGTTCAGACATGAGCTCAGTCTGCTGTCATGATTGTTTTAGGGGAGAAGGAGGGCTGTGGCCTTGAAGATGGATTTAAATGTGTAATCTCT
Organism: Cheilinus undulatus; assembly: GCF_018320785.1. Taxonomy (NCBI): domain Eukaryota; kingdom Metazoa; phylum Chordata; class Actinopteri; order Labriformes; family Labridae; genus Cheilinus; species Cheilinus undulatus. The sequence continues at coordinate 54,256,285 of NC_054870.1, read as the reverse complement.
CATACCTCTGTAGTACTCTGATAGAGTACCATTAATAAAAAAACACAGAAAAATACCATGGTGTCAGTTTTAGGCCACATTGCCCAGGCCTAGTTTACCACAGCACAGCTGCACTAAGAGCCCTTCAGGGGGCGCCAAAGTAAATCAGACTCAACGCTGCTGTAAATCAGTAGATCAGGGGTGTCAAACTCAAGGCCTGTGGGCCAAATCCGGCCTGTGACACAGTTATACGAGGCCCACCAGATCATTCATAGCCCACCAGTATGAGGTCTGCAGATTTCCTCCAGTACAAAAACGTGAACTCAACCTTGATGATTTACAAAATCCCTGATGAGGCATAAGAATTATAAATAGTAAATAATTTGATTAAAAGTCAGGAACGTGGTAAAGAAATTTGTTTTTTTATTCCATATATTCAATGTTGTATCTCAAAATTATAAGTAAATAATTATGGACTGAACTTTTTCTTATATTTTGACCTTTCAGACCAACAATTTTAAATTTTGAGCAATAGTTTGACCTTCAAATCTCCTGATTTTGAACTGTATCTCATATTTTGACCTTTTAAACTCATGATTTTGACTTTTTTTTCTTACATTTTGACATTTTCAACTCTAACTTAGACACTTATATCTGATTTTACCTTTAAAACTAATAATTTAGAATTGTATCTTATTTTTTTGACCCTGAAGATTTGTGATTTGGAATTTTATCTCATTTTCTGACCATTAAAACTCATAATTATGAATTTTATCTCATATTTGACCTTTTAAACTCATGATTTTGACTTTAATCTCATATTTACAATGTTACAATGTTACAATGTCATTTAGCAGACGCTTTTCTCCAAAGCGATGTACATTTGAGAGCAAGAACAACACAAGCAATGATCTAGACAAGAAGAAACAACATCAGTAAGCGCCATCAAGTGCTTCAGGTTCAATTGGACGCAAGTGCTGCCGTGTAGAGTTTAAGGCAGAGTACCTAAAATATACGTTGTTTATGTAGTTTTTTTTTTTGTTTTGTTTTTTTTTTTTTGTTTTTTTTTTGTTTTTATGTTTTTATTTTTTTTTTTTGTTTGTTTTTAGACATCAACAATGAATCAAGGAAAATGTGGGATCACTAATCGCCATTCATTAGGCTTCACAACAACTATTTACCAAGTACCAAGTGCTGGATCATTCCCAAAGAGCTGGGCAAAGAAATCCCAGAAGTAGAGCAGGACAGTGCGAGCTAACTATAGTTGGGAAACTCATTCAACCACTGGGGACAGCAGTGGAGAATAGTCTGGCTGAGACTCAGTCTACTACTGGGGACAACAGTAGAGAATTGCCTAGCTAAGTGCAAAGTGTTCTCTGAAGAGCTGGGTCTTTAGCCTTCTCTTGAAAGTAGACAGGGAGTCTGTAGATCGAATGGAGTTGGGTAATTCATTCCACCATTTAGGGACAACAGAGGAGAAGAGTCGAGCTAGTGACTTAGGAGCGTGATGTGCTGGAAGTACCAGGCGCCTTTCGCTGGCTGAGCGTAGTGGGCGAGAAGGGGTGTAGACCTGGATGAGGGACTCCAGGTAAACAGGAGCAGTTTTAGTTACTGCTTTGTAAGCAATGATTAGAGTTTTGAATTTAATGCGAGCTGCAACTGGAAGCCAGTGTAGAGAGATTAAAAGAGGCGTGACATGAGCTCTCTTGGGTTGGTTGAAGACCAGACGTGCTACTGCGTTCTGGATCAACTGCAGAGGTATAACTGTGCATGCAGGTAGGCCTGCCAGTAATGAGTTACAGTAGTCAATACGTGATATTATAAGAGCCTGTACCAGGAGTTGTGTAGCATGCTCTGTCAAGTAGGGTCTGATCCTCTTGATGTTGTAGAGGCGAACGGCAGGACCGAGCAATCGAGGCCACATGGAGCTTGAAGGTTAGCTGGTCATCAATCATGACACCCAGATTCCGGGCTGTCTTAGTGGGCAAGAGATTATTTGATCCAAGCTGGATACTGATCTGCGGTTCCACAGTGGGACTGGCTGGGATGATAATGAGCTCAGTTTTGGGCAGGTTGAGCTGAAGGTGACGTTCCCTCATCCATTTAGAAATATCAGCAAGGCAGGATGAGATCCGAGCTGAGACAGTTGTGTCATCAGGTGGAAAGGACAGGAATAGCTGTGTGTCGTCTGCATAGCAGTGATAAGAAAAGCCATGGGAGCGGATGATTGCACCAAGTGAGGTGGTGTATATTGAGAAAAGTAGGGGACCAAGCACAGACCCTTGAGGCACCCCTGTTGATAAGCCATGCAGTTTAGACACTCCTCCCTTCCATGATACTCTAAAAGATCTCCCTGTGAGGTAGGACTTAAACCACTGTAGGGCAGATCCTGAGATACCAAGTGAAGAGAGTGTGGAGAGGAGGATTTGGTGGTTTACTGTGTCAAAGGCAGCAGACAGATCCAGCAGTAAGAGAACTGAGGACTGACCAGCTGCTCTGGCCAAGCAGTGATTCCGTTACAGACAAAAGTGCAGTTTCAGTAGAGTGGCCCCGCCTAAAGCCAGACTGATTCTGATCAAGTAGATCATTGTTCTGCAAGTGTTCTGAGAGCTGGTTGAAGACTGTGCACTCCAGTATTTTTGATAGGAATGGGAGAAGTGAGACCGGCCTGTAATTTTCAACCAGGGCTGGGTTGAGAGTGGGTTTTTTGAGCAGTGGTGTAACCCGCGCTTGCTTGAAAGCAGCTGGGAAAACACCTGTGGACAGAGAGGAGTTAATGATACAACTCACAGCAGGGCTGATTGTGGGCTCAATCGCCTGCAAGAGATGTGATGGTATCGGATCGAGGGACAGGTTGTGGGCTTAGAGTAAAGCAGAAGCCTGGTGACCTCGCTCTCTCTTAGTGGAGAGAATGAGCTAAGTGATGCATCACTAGCTGGTGGCAGAAAACTGAGTTGGACAGGCTCAGAGAATTGGTTGCTGATGGTAGAAACCTTGTCAGTGAAGTAGGAGGCGAACATGTCTGGAGTCAACATACTGGAGGGTTGTGGGTTTGAAGGAGAGAGGAGCGAGTTAAAAGCAGAGAAGAGTTTGCGTGCATCAGTGGCAGCACAGATCTTTGATTGATAGAACGCCTTCTTAGCAGATTTTAGAGCAGAGGTAAAACAGGACAGTTTTTGCTGATAAGCACTCAAGTCAGTGGTTTGTTTGGATTTACGCCGTTTTCTCTCTGCTGCCCTGAGCCCTGCCCTTTGGGTTCTGATGACCTCAGTGAGCCAGGGACAAGGTGGAGTATTTCGAATAGGCTTAGACACCAGAGGGCAGAGTTTGTCCAGAGAGGAGGTCAGTGAGGAGCAGAATGTGTCTGTGGCCTCGTTAACAGTGAGTGTGAAGGACTCGTTACATGAGGCTAGTGCAGCTGAGACCTCGTCAGACAGCTGTGCTGGGTCAAGTGACTGAAGGTTTCTGCGGTATGATCTTAATTGAGTAGTAGATTGTTGAAGTTCAGGTAAGCCAAGTGAGAACTGAATGAAGTAGTGGTCAGAGAGGTGAAGTGGTGTTACACTCAAATTAGCCGTGGAGCAATTGCGAGTTAGAATCAAATCCAGTGTATTACCAGCCTTGTGTGTAGGAGGCGTTTGAACCAGTTTCAAGTCAAAGGAGGACAGTAGTGAAATAAAATCAGTAGCCTGGGCTCTATCCAAGTGGATGTTCATGTCACCCATGACAACCAATGGTGTGCCATCATCAGGGATCTCTGAGAGTAACATGTCCAGTTCCACAATAAAGTTGTCCAGGTGACCCCCAGGTGGGGTATACCACAACCATGTAAGCCTTTATTGGGGCAGTGACCTGTACTGCATGATATTCAAATGAGGTGTTATTGTCCAAGGGTTTGAACTGGCTGAAGTTCCAGCTATGAGAAAGAATAATGCCTGTGCCACCTCCTCGGCCAGAAGAGCGAGGTGTATGAGAGAACACTGCATCAACTGATAGAGCAGTTGGTGTTACAGTGTTCTCAGGACAAGTTTCTGTCAGGGCTAGGACCTGAATGTTAGACAGTTTAGTGAGGGAATTGATGAATTCTGCTTTGTTAACTGCAGACTGGCAGTTCCAGAGGCCAACTGTGATAAAAGGTTGTGGAAAGAGGCATTCTGCAAAGTGGATAGATTATGCAGGTTTCGTTTTCTGTAACTATTGTGCTTCTTTCTGTTCCCATATATGACTTGTATTTTTTGGTTGCACATGTTGCGTTAGACTGCTGGGGTGCGTTAGACTGTTATGAGGCAGTGCTGCCTGTCTGTGGCCTTGCTCGGTGGACTCGCACAGGTAGACTCGCTGGTCTTTACCCAATGTGGTCTTCACACAATTGGGCTTCCATAAGGGCTGACGCTTACGCTGACGCTTCAGCGCAGTCTGTGTACTTATATAGAGAGATATGCCACAGATGTGCACAATTGAGTTGATTGTGCACAGCCGCTAACCGCCCCAGCTGGCAAATTTAGATTCAAACTCTCTTAAAGCTTGGACTACAGTGAAACTCCGCCCCGGCAGTTTACACTTTTAGCAATCAATAGAGGGAGCCACACGCGTCAACTGCCTCACCTATTGTTGCAGAGAGAGTGAAACTAACACGTTCAGCCTAAGCAAAACTGCCAACAACCTACTTCCAACTGAAACAACCAAAAGCAGATTCCTCTTACCAAGTAGCTTCTCCCTTCCTATCTCAAAGATCAGAGCTTGTTCTCATATTTGTTCTTGTTCTCATATTTTCACCAACAAAAATCATGATATCAATTTTCTATATCATGTATGCGTCTTTTAAATGCATTATTTTGTCTTTAAATGTCCTGTTTTTACCTTTTGAACTAATAAGTTTGACCTTTTCCTCTCAGATTTTGAGCCTTTAGATTTATTGTGTTGATGTTTTTAAAGGAGACATATTTTACCCCTTTTTCCTTTTTAGTATGTCATTTTGGGACACCTTTAGAATAGTTATTTATGATGTGCAGCTCAAAAAACTCCTCACTTATCTTATACTAGCGATAGGAAAACCCCTGTCTTCAGCAGATCTGCCCTACTGCTGAAAACGCTCCGTTTCAGTCCTGTCTCTTTAAGACGCAGAGATGTCCGTGACCTTACCGTTCTCTGATTGGCCAACTTGGTCAAAGCTTCCTGGGGGCTGAACAATGGGCTGAACTGTTTTCTCGGCCCACTGATCACCCAGTTTTGCTAAGTTTATTCATTGGGCTTTTAATCAGCACAAGTCAAGACTTAGTACTGTAAAGGTACACAACGTTTCACGGCATGGTTTTATGTAAAAAGGCGGATAGTTACGAACAACTGATGACAAAGTTTAGCACACATTAGCTTCCCACTGACCCACGGCTCGTTTTAAAGTAATGTTATAAAGACTTACAGCTTGTGGTTCTAAGCCTCCCTGGGCGATCTTTACAGAGGGAACAGCTCCATGTTTTAGCAGCAGATTAGAAGCAAATCCAGCGTCTCACTGTCCTTTATTGACGAAACAATCGTCGGTGAAGTGACTAGCGCAGAGGAAAAAAGTTCGCAGGCGGTCGGCTCGATGAGACAAACAATTCCCACCGCTTTCTGCTGCTTTCGTCCTTCGGGAGCGCGTACAGAGTAGATTTATCATCACAACCAAAAAAACACGAATAAGTTTAGAGGACATGCTGACCGGAATAAATCCACACAGAGCAAGAATCCAAACAACAGCAGCGGCGTATACAGCGCCAGGGAGGGGGCGTGGCTGAGAACAAGCTGACGTCAGCTCGTATCAAGACTCGCAACGAGCTGTTCAGAGAGGCCGTAAACTCGTTTGCAGGGTTTATGGAAAGACGCGTGTCTCTTGATAAAATGAAATCAGTATGGTTTAGAAAGGATCCTCAACATTGTAGCATTGGATGCAAGTGTTAGAATATGACTTAGTATAATATGTCTCCTTTAATTTAAAAAAATCATTTATAATCAGTGATAAGTCCCCCCATAATACATTTCTGGTGAAAGCGAGGTTGGCATTACATGGTTAAATATTGACCCTGTTAGGCCCTCGGGTTAGACCTGAATCCAGAATCCGGCCCCTGCAGTGATTGAGTCTGACACCCCTGATCTAGCAGGTAAAACTCTCACATGCTGCATGAGCAGAAAGTACATTTTTACAAGAAATGATTTAGTATCTGTTCATTCAGACAGCTGCAGGTGTTCATATCAGACAAAACTGTCATTGACTGAGCTGCCTGCAAACAGAAAATACTTAAAAAACAAACAAACAAGCAAACAAACAAACAAACAAACAAAGGGTTAAGAACGGAAATAAAAATCCCCAGTTTATTTGTTTCCATGCTCCATTAAATGCCCAGCAGTTCTGAAAAACTTCAAATGTTCAATGTAAAACCAACAATTACTAAATAATAAATGTGCCAAATAGTCTCTGACCCAAAGTAGGGTCAGTCTGAGAAATAAAAAGGCCTCCAACAGTTTGAGCTGTCATTAAATGTCCTGCGTATTTAGCTAGGTGGTAATTACTGCAAACAAAAGCCTGAAAATGTAAAAACATTCAACTGTTGAGTATCAGAGTAAAACACTCAGCTCATCTTTAAACATTACAACATCCATTTGAACCACAGCTCATTTAAACTAATCACTTTTCTGCTGCTGAACACGGAGCGCATGAATGCTAATGGCCTCTCTTAATTCTGTTTGTCAGTGTGGTGGTGTGTGTCGTATTTACCTTGTTCTGAATGAAAACAACAGGCTGTTCAGAAGCTGAATGTCACATAATTCAATCATCTCAATGTAAATCAATGCAGGACGGTGCTCCACAGCTAAAGCAGCATGTTACATAATGTAGAGTCTCCTACAGCTGTTTGATATTCTAGTCCTGCTCATGGTCTCAGTCAGAGATAGTGCAGGTTTTTAAAGTCCATGTAACAGCTTCAGGAGAACTCACCTTTAACGGTCCATATCTGACCTTACTAACTGATCACTGTGTGGGAAATTAAAACAAACATGATCGCTGTTTCAATAGTCACTGTAATTCAGTAAAAAGTAACCTGTCAAAGATTCTAACAGAGTAGAAGAGGAGCTGGACTGGCATTACAAGGCTGTGAACCAGAGCGCTGCAGACTTGGACCATGTGCAAACAGCAGGTACAGACTCCAGCCTCTGTCTCACTACAGTTACTGATCTTTAAATAAAAATTTCCCTCACCAGAACTTGAGAGCATCCTTGTTGCTGCTGAGGCTGGGGTGATGCTGCACGTAGTGGAAGAGACAGAGGAAATTCTCCAGACCCTGAAGGCTGACCTGAAAACACCAGAAACAGAGAGAGAGAGAGGAGGAATATCAATCAAATCCACAGAAAAAGGAACACAAATGAAAAAGAGTTTAGAGCCTTTGTGATGATACTGAATTCAGACATTAATCTAAACAATTTAATGATTTAAAATCAGAACACACAAAGCTCCAGTCTGTAACAGTTATGGAAGGCACTAATATGGATGGATGGATGGATGGTTGGATGGTTGGATGCATGGATGGATGGATGGATGGATGGTTGGATGGATGGATGGATGGATGGTTGGATAGATGGATGGATGGATGGTTGGATGGATGGATGGATGGATGGATGGATGGATGGATGGATGGATGGATGATGGATGGATGGATGGTTGGATGGTTGGATGGATGGATGGATGCATGGATAGATGGATGGATGGATGATGGATGGATGGATGAATGGATGGTGCATGGATGGCTGGCTGGCTGGCTGGCTTGATGGATGCATGGATAGATGGATGGATGGCTGGCTGGTTGGATGCATGGATGGATGGATGGATGGATGGATGGTGCATGGATGGATGGATGGATGTTGGATGGCTGGCTGGCTGGATGGATGCATGGATGATGCATGGATGGTTGGATGCATGGATGGCTGGCTGGCTGGCTTGATGGATGCATGGATGGATGGATGAATGGATGGATGATGGATGGTTGGATGCATGGATGGATGGATGGTGCATGGATGGTTGGATGCATGGATGGCTGGCTGGCTGGCTTGATGGATGCATGGATGGATGGATGAATGGATGGATGATGGATGGTTGGATGCATGGATGGATGGATGGTGCATGGATGGCCGGATGGCTGGCTGGATGGATGTTTTTATAAAGCATAAATCCAGCTCCTTTTGCTTGTTGGGACTAATTTGCTGGGTTAGGGTGAAACACTTGAATTGAATCAGAAATAAAACCGTCCAATCAGAATCGTGGACCTTCACCTGTGATGTAAGGTTTTTAAAAAACACCACACTTACCGTGAAGCCAGGTAAATCACTCTCATCATTTGAGCTCTATTTGGTATAATTTGTTTTCAGGAGGAGAAAATTAAATCAGAACATTTTAACTCAAACTGCCATAAGACGACCTTAAAAGGAAAGGAAACACTACTAAAGAAATGACCATATAAGGAAGAAAGGAGGCTGAATCCATCCCCAGAGACGTTGAGGTAATCTTTGTTCACAGTGAAGCGAGCCACCTGACAGCTTTAAACTTCATTGCTGCTCTCAGGGCAGTGTGCTTATACCTTCCCAGCAGACGTGTGATTCTCTAAGCCAGCATTCTGCCGCCACTCACACGCCGAGCTAACACCTCCGCTAATCTGACACCTCTGACTGCATCCATTCAGACCTGCTGATGTTTGAATGAGCGTCTGGGTCACAAAGCTGAGGAGCAGACATCACAACAGTCACATCACAGGCTGACGTAGCAGAGAGCCACGGGGACGCCGAGATGGTGGAGTGGGAGTTAGTGAGATAAAAGAAGAAGAAGGCATCTGACAGATGGTCCACAACTGCTCCGGAAAAATCAACAAGAGACGGTTCTGGTTTAGTCACAGAGGGCTAGTTTAACCTTGTAGTCATTCAGCCAACCTTAAACACATCATACTGTTACCTCGTCTCTTTGACCCAGCTCACTAGCTTTTATTTTGATGGTTTCAGCATTTCCACATTGGATTAATATTCTTAACTCTTGGGACCTTTACTAACTGTGGGGGAATCTTCCCGCTGCTGCTTTAGGAGGAGGACTGACCTGCAGCCGCAGCAGCATGGTGACAGAGCCTTTATAAACACAATAGACAGGGCGTTCTCAGCCACAGACATCAGAGAATGAACCACAGGCCATCAGTTCACGGCTCTCAGTCACAGGACCTGTGCCGAAGCCTGGAGGGCAAAAAGAGTTTGGAGCAGAAGCAGCTAACTTCTGTGAAGCCAGATCTATCAGCATGTGATAGATCGGTAGCATTGGTGATAGGGTCAACCTATTTTTGGGTTCTGCTGAAATAATTTATTCTCCTTACTTATTAACCTAACAACCATTTACCTACCTTTTTCCTTTTTTTGTATATTTTAGCTTTTTTGTTGTTTTTTGCTGCTTTTTTGCCATTTTCATCAACTTTTGATCATTTTTTGCCACCACTTTTTGTCTGTTTCCAACCATATTTGCCACTATTTATGCCCCTTTTCACACATTTTTGCCAGTTCTACCCCTTTTTTGCTGCTTTTTCCCTTTTTTCTGTAACATTCCTCCCATTATTAACACTTTTAACACTTTTCGCCTATTTTGCCACTTCTTTTTGCCAGTTTTTGCTGTTATCTATCACTTGTGCACTATTTTTACCACTTCTTTTGCCAGTTTAACCCTTTTTTTTTACCCTTGGCCACCATTGCAGAAGGTTAAAGGTTGGTTTGTGATAAAGTCCAGGCATTAGTATGTTTCACTGTAGCAGCAGGGTAGCTAACTGAACATCAGCCACTTGTTCTGTGGTAATGAAGCACAGTAAACAGGTAAGGCGCCCTCTCCTCTCCAGCTCTGACGTCTGTAATAACAGTAACATACAGCGAGTGTACTCTCTTTTCCCAGCGTCTCTTCAGGCTGGTCTGTGGCTGGGACACGCTGTGAGCTGCTCTGATAAACTTGGCTGCAGCGATTCATCTTACAACGGCTACAACAGTCTAAAGGAGTCTTTTTATAGAACTTACCTTTTATTCCAAAGTAAACTGGTACATTTACATACACAATTCTAACTTTTTCCATTGTCTAAAATCCTTACAGCTGTATCCATGTGGTTTGTAATTAACAGATAGTATCAGTCAGATTTTAATACGTTAATTAATATATATTAATATATCAATAATAGCAAATCCGAGCATATTTCAACTACAAATACAAAGCTTAAATAAAGTGATGTTATTTATAAAGACTACCAGGTGAACATAAATCAAGAAAATAAAAAATCATTAAGCCAAATTAATCAGAAAATAAATAAATAAATATTAAATAAAAATAAATAAATGAAAACACAGATAGGTGGGATTGACAAGTAAAAAATAAAGTTTCTCTGAAAACTTGAGGGCCTGCCCATAGCTGGTTAGGAGTGAGCGGAGTAGGAATCAGAGTAATTAGTTAAGATATGACCTCAGCAGGTTTCCATCTACTAAAAAATATTCCTCTCTGGAGTCTTACAGTTTTAAAGGAGCATTTTAACTCCTGACTGGTTTTGGTTCCCTGATGAGTAAAAGAAGCCGGCTGAGGCGTTAAACGAGGCCTGTAAACTCTGCAGCTGCGTAACGCTGCTAAAGCGATGTCGAATTAAAAATAAATGAGCTGTTCCTGTTGAAGTCCTTCACAATAAAAGCCTGTAGTTGTTATTCTGAGTGCCACATCAGGACCTGTACTCTAGTCAGTAGAAGTCTGACACACCTGAGCAGGAGAGAAATTAAACTTAAAACTAGAGGTGCCTTTAAAAAGAAGTGAACAGAGAGAGACTTTTAAACCCAAGCTTCTGGGATCTTCTGCTCAGACATGACTTCAGTCACAGGTTTGATCCAGGGAGAGAATATGCATTTCCTCTTTTTAATCTTGTACTGAGATAAAATACCATTATTTCTGATTAATTCTGCAGTCTGCTGCTGATATCTGACACAGAAGCGTTGATCTCTGAATGAAGAATTCTGCTTTTATTTGGAAAGAACATTTGAACCTGGCAGCAGAAACGCGACATATTTCTGCGTCTGAGGACAAAATCTCAGCCAGAGAACAGCGAAACACTCGCTCCATGATGACGATGGCACAGTTCTAGTTGACTTTTTATTATTAGAAGCTTTTTCTTCATCTTCTTTCTATGGATGTAGTTATGGAGTTAGTTTTCAGAGGGAAGGGGACGTCGGCTGCTATAATGACAAAAACATTTTAGTCCAAATCAAAGAGACTGTGAGAGTTTATACATCCTTACATCTGGTCTGTTCTTTATGTAACAGCTGTTAGATCACAGATGGAGTAAACGTCACATCCTCTACAGTGACGGTGTGTTTACTGTCCTGTGTATACGTGGTACATTACATACACTAAAACAGCTGAGTCAGCTCTGCCGTCCATGAAACAGACTTTTTCTCTGTGTGACTAAAACATTAAGAGAAAAGCCTGAAATGAATTCTTCAGGAGCTGATGTTTGGTCACACCTGGACCTCTGCTGCCGACCGTCACTGAGGAGGAAGCAGCGAGGACCAGAACGACACCGGCTCTTGGTTTTTACAGCGAGTTGTTGCTGCTGCTTCCTTCCTGTGTGAGGAGTGTTAAAACTCATGTTTAAAGTTAAAGATGCCAACATGTGCATTAAAGAGTGTCTGTAGAGAAGAGACACACACACAGGTCTCTAATCCTGGGAATCTGCAGGCTAACATGCTTTTCTCCAGACCAGCTGCACATGAAAACCTCTGTCTACATTTATTAACTCTGTGCTGTTAATCATCACTGTAGCGCTGTGACTGTTGGAGAGAGAGCACAATAGATAATCATGAAAAAGTTCATTTCTGCTCATAATCTGGCTCAGTTAAACTCCTACATTCATCACAGTGGAATATTTCAGGACTAGTTTGGTTTTCTGGCTCACTGCTCACAAAAATCAGAAATCCATAATCTCTAAATATTAAAAACACCAATAAAAGATTTATGATCCAGAGATGTTTGGAGGTCTGGCTCCTTTTGCCCTCTAACTATGGAGCCGGTCAGTCCGTGGTCCTGCTGGGGGGTTAGGAAGTCCAGGTCTGATAGCAGCCTTCAGCTGGTCTGGACTGTTGAGTCTCGGGTCTCTCATCATCCAGAGATCCTCTATGGGGTTCAGGTCCAAACCCAGTAGCACCAGGGTCAGTAAACCAGTTTCTGGTAGTTCTGGTTTCACTGTGGGACGGTGGAGAGGAGATCAGGATCTCCGTAAAGCTTCATGAAGGGCTCTGAAACCTCCTGGTAGACGGCTGACAGCGTGGACTCTGGACTTGATGAAGACCAGTGGACCAATATGGACCCCAAAACATCACTGACTGTGGAGACTAGAAATACTGGACTACAAGACTGAAGGATTCTGGATCTCTCTGATCCTCCTCCAGACTCTGGGACCTGGATTTACAAATGAAATGCTAAATTGACTCTGATCTGAAAACAGGACTTTGGATCACTGAGACCACAATGGTCCAGATCGCTTCCTCCTTAGTCCAGGCTCCACACTAAAACCACCACATTCGTAGTCTATATCCTGGACCTGTCTGCGTGGTGGTTCCTGATCCTCTGACTCCAGTCTCTCTGACCCAGACTCTGAGAACAGCCTGACCTTTCACCTCTGACCCTCTGGGGCTTACCCTCCTCATGGAGGGGGTCAGTGATTGTCTTCTGTCAGTAGTCCAGTCAGCAGTCTTCCTCATGACTGTGGTTGTGTGAACTGAACCAGAGAGGATGAAGGATCAGGAAACCTCTGCAGAGCCAATCAGCTGATCAGAGATCTTTAGAAATAACTGACAGGAATCTGGACTTTTTCACAGTCTTATCATATTTTCACAGAGTGGATTTTTGATTTTAGTAATCTGAAAGTTGTAATAATCAGGATTAAAACAAAAACTATGAAATATTTCACTTTGTGTGTGATAAATCTAGAATATAGGGAAGTTTTAATTTCTAAAAAGGGCAAAAATGAACTTTTCCCTGATATTCTGTCATTTTAGATGCAGCTGTTAGTCAGTGCTGCTGTGTTTAAGATGAGAACTGCTCTAAGGTAAAAACATGAGAGCAGAGACCGATCAGGATGAAAAATGAATCACCAGCACTCAAGCTCTGCTAAAATCAAACAGGTACATTACTCACAACTGAACTGAAAGGTGGAGAACGCTGCTGCTGATGGAGAGGAAAATGATGGTAACCAGGGTGGGGGTAAGGTAGGATGGATCAGTGCTCACCATGGGGCTGGACATCAACCACAGGAGGAAGAGGATGAAGAAAAGGTGGACCATGAGCAGGAGAGGTGAGAGCAGGAGGAAACAGAGGAAAGTAACTACACCGCGTTCCACATTATTATGCAAACAACGTTTTTCTCTGATTTTCTAAATATCAATGCAAATGACAGAATATTTTTCAAGTCATCAACAGTTAGAGTATAATTCAAATGTTTTTGAACAAACTTCATAATGATAACTTTTTTTTTTTTTTTAATAAAAACCTCAAAATGCTCTTTTCCACATGTTCCACATTATTAAGCAGGCCACAGGTTTCAGCAGTATGGGAAAGAAAAAGGATCTTTCTGCTGAAAAGTGTCAAATAGTGTAATGCCTTGGACAAGGAATGAAAACATGAGATATTCCAGGAAAAATTAAGCATGATCATCGTACTGTGATGGAATTAGTGTCTGATTCAGAGCACAGACGGGTTTGTGCAGATAAAGGCATAATGAGGAAGGTTTCTGACAGACAGATTCATCAGATTAAGAGAGCAGATGCTAAAATGCCATTACAAAGCAGCAAACAGGTATTTGAAGCTGCTGGTGCCTCTGGAGTCCCACCAACCTCAAGGTGTAGGATCCTCCAGAGGCTTGCAGTCGTGTATAAACCTACTATTCAGCCCCCCCTAACCAATGCTCACAAGCAGAAACGGTTGCAGTGGGCCCAGAAATACATGAAGACTTATTTTCAAACAGTCTTGTTGACTGATGAGGGCCGTGCAACCCTGGATGGTCCAGATGGAGGAGTAGTGGATGGTTGGTGGATGGCCACCATGTCCCAACGAGGCCGGGACGTCAACAAGGAGGGGGCGGAGTCATGTTTGGGCCGGAATCATGAGGAGAGAGCTGATAGGCCTCTTTAGGGTCCCTGAAGGTGTGAAAATGACCTCGGCAAAGTATCTAGAGTTTCTGACTGACCACTTTCTTCCATGGTACAAAAAGAAGAACCATGCCTTCTGTAGCAAAATTTTCTTCAAGCATGACAATGCTCCATCTCATGCTGCAAAGAATCCCTCTGTGTCATTGGCTGCTATGGGCATAAAAGGAGAGAAACTCATGGTGTGGCCCCCATCCTCCCCTGACCTTTAACCCTACTGAGAACCTTTGGAGCATCCTCAAGCTAAAGATCTATGAGGGTGGGAGGCAGTTCACATCAGAACAGCAGCTCTGGGAGGATATTCTGACATCCTGCGAAGAAATTCAAGCAGAAACTCTCCAAAAACTCTCAAGTTCAATGGATGAAGAATAGTGAAGGTGATATCAGAGAAGGGCTCCTATGTTAACATGAACTTGGCCTGTTCAGATGTTTTTGATTGAAATAGCTTTGATTTCAGTAAATATGACCTCCTAATGCTGCAGATTCAACAAATGATTTTCAGTTCTTTACAACCTATAAAATGTTTTAAAAAGCTGTTGTGCTTAATAATGTGGAACAGTGCATTTTGAGGTTTTTATTTTTTAAAAAATAATTTTTGTCATTATGAAGTTTGTTCAAAAACATTTGAATTATGCTCTAATGGCTGATGACTTGAAAAATATTCTGTCATTTGCATTAATATTTAGGAAAATCAGAGAAAAATATCATTTGCATAATAATGTGGAACGCGGTGTAAATGCTCCATCAGGGAGAGTAAAGACAGAGAGGAAACGGTGGTTACTGGTTTAATAAACTCTGCAGAGATGCTCTCAGCCTATTAAAATGCATCTCCTCCTAACGCCAGCGTCTGAATTACTCAGTTTGTCCTCGTGTTATCGGCGGACCTGCGATGGCTCTTTTCCTCATAAGAGAAGGAAGAGACTGAGGAGTTGGCGATAACGCTAATTTCCCAGCAGCGGGGTTGTTTTTCCTCCGAGGCTTTAATCCAATATTACAATGCACTCTGCACAAACCGGCCGGGCTGATTTGATAAAGGAGAGGCTGCCAATACTGATGAATGCCGCTCGGAGGGGAAATCAACAGTTCACGGAGCTCTGAGAACAAACGAGGGTAAACAAAAAGAAAGCTTTGACCTTTCCTCTGCTCTAATCAACTTCTTTATTCGCTCGTTTGTCGTGTCGTCACACAAATGGGCTCTCTGCTGTTTGTTTGTCCCTTTTCTGATGCAGACCCTTACTTCTGTCTTCTCTAACTGACTTCTGCTGTTTTAGGCTGTCAGATGTGACTCTGCAGTGATTTTAGCACCCCAGGTGGACAAAGCAATGTTTTATCTAAAGTCCACAACCCTGACCCCCATGGAGGAGCAGTCACAGATGAATCAACGCCAAAAAACACGGGACGAGCAGACGAGCTGTGAGGCCGTCAATAGTTCTGGTCCTCTCCTGCTTTTAAACCTCGGTTAGTTTTTCACTGATCAGAGTATGTGAAAAGTCCTGATGGTTTACAAAGAAATACAGTTTCATTCATAAGAGAGGCAGGGATGGGACACACGTCTCCAGATTTAATCTATCCACATTAGTGAATTTCTTCTTTCTGAGTTTTTATTATCCATGTCGATTATTTTCAGAGGCTAATTTACCATCATGCAGATTTTTAGGCGTAAGACTCACCACAGCCCGACGTGCCACAGCCTGGGGCTGGAAAAGGGACAGAGCACCAGAGTCAAGCTAGAGGTATGTTAACTCAGGGTTAAGCTCCTTGGCATCTCTTCTGTCTGGGCCTTGTCCCCCCTGCTGATACGTCAGGTGACTTCCACTGGATTTCAGGCTCTTGGGACATCCACAGCATTACCAGGGGGTGTGGGCAACCCTGGGTACCCCAGGACATGCTCACTCTCCACATCCATCCCTTACACCACTCTAAAAGTGAGGACTGTTATCTTTTTTATTTCCCACACCCCTGGAAATATGCAAGGACATCCAGAGCTCCACCTGGGCTGTATCAGTCAGGGTTATTATAGTTAACTAAAATGTAAAATCATTTAACTGAAACTAAATAGAAGCTAAGCTTTCAAAAAAACTAACTGATGTGCTTAGAGATTAAAGACCAAATGTCCTCAGTTTTAGTCTTTGACAGCAGCATCATGTCTGACATGTATGCCCAAGCCTGGAGAGAGTGAAATCCCCTGATTTGATTGGACAAGACTTCACACAGTGGTCCTTTTTGGTCTTCAGTTGTATACAAGCATCAAAACTGAATAAATGAAATGAAAAGTGATGAGCCAGTTTGGGTCTCGCCCCTTACAGGTATCAGATATATCTGAAAAAAGACTTAAACACTAAAACTAAACTGAAACAGCATTTTTGCTAAATAAAACCTAAACTAAACTGGCAACTAGGGATGAGCATGGAAGAAACCTGCCAACTCGAGCATCTATAACGCCAACGATCAATTAATTGATTAAACGTTGTGTATGTGTAACATATATACATGGGTGTATATATATATATCTATGCATAACATTTCCCTATACAACAGAAACAGGTGACTCATGAGTGTTTCTCAATGACTTATTTATTTCCACCCTTGGAAAGCCTAGGGCTCTTAAACATAAACCAGGCATGGTCTATTGTATTATCTATTGCTGAGATGCACAAAAAAAATGTGCAAGCATCTCAAAAAACTATTCAAACCCCAAAACAACTACAACAAACAACAGCCTTAGTTGGCTGCCATTTTTTCACAAAATAAAGTTAGAAGGAATCTGAAGTCAACAGCCTCATCAAACAAAAACCAAACCCTCTCACTGTCATGGCGGTAGATATTGTCGTGCAGTCAGATGTGTTTAGTCTCTTTATTAAATGCAGTCAGATGTGTTTAGTCTCTTTATTAAATGCAGTCAGATGTGTTTAGTCTCTTTATTAAATGCCAACATCAGATCGACTAAATTCTCCGTGATCAACTAAATTCTTAACGACCGATTAATCGATTAGTTGTTCCCAACCCAGCAGGAAAAAATAGTTAAAATTAAACTGAAATCTAAAACACAAGCTAAAAATGACGTAAGAATAAAAACGAATGAAAAACCCCAAACTACTCCAACCTTGGTGCCAATCCTCCGTCCTAACTAGACGGCGCCCTCAGGCAGGCACTCACCATTACACACCTTCCTTCATCCACAATCTTCGGCTTAAACATGGAGAAAAGTTCTGCACAGTCCTGCAGGTGACTGAGACTCCGTTTCCTCGTCTGAGGTGAGAAAGTAAGGGCTGGGTGATCTGCTCACTGTTTGTTCAAAGAACTACAGCTGGCTGTAGAATCGTAGCTTTGTTTGAACATGGCCATCTCTCAGGACAAGCCAACTGTCCACCAACAACTGGAAACAAACTTCTGTAATTAGGGGTGCATCGATTGCAATTTTCTGGCCGATCACCGATCTTTAAAAAGCCTGACCTGCCTGATTTTTTTATAACTGACAGCATACACCTTCAATGTTCCAGCCTTATTTTATTGAATAACACTGAACAATACCCGTGAAACAATACAAACGTGTTGTTTTAACTGCACAAATATAAATGAAAAGTTTAAAGCATCGCTGTCCAAACTACTAAATCACATCAGTGCCTTTAGTCTTTCATTTTCACATTTTAGTAGGTAGAGGCATATGAAACCCATCTTATCCACCAATCTTATTTACAAGGGTCGGCCGATCGCTGATCTCCTAAAATTAAGGAAATCGGTGCCTATACCGATCTTGGCCGATCGATCGGTGCACCCCTATCTGTAATCACAATGACTTTGCTAACTTCCTGTCCTAAATGCCAGCACTACTGGAAAGCTTTAATAACTGACAACTAGAAATGACCAAATACTAAAGGTACTGAGCCAGGACAACCCCAGTGAGCACTGACACAGACACACTATCTGGACAAAAGTATTTGGCCACACCTGTTAATCATTGGATCCAGGTGTTTCAGTCAGACCCACAGGTGTCTAAAATCCTCACCAGGCTCAGACATCTGTGATCCTGAACGGTCGTTCTGCAGAGCTCAGAGACTCCAGCGTGGTTCTGTGATGGTGAAACCTTTGACAGAATTCATCCCTGCTGGATATTCCACAGTCAGCTGTCAGTGATGTTATTAGAGAGTGGAAGAGTTTAGGAACAACAGCAGCTCAGCCATGAAGAGGAAGACCAGGTAAAATCACAGAGAGGGTCAACGACTGCTAAGGATCATGGGTAAAAGTCTCCAACCTCTGCTGATTCCACAGCTGAAGAGTTCTGAACTTCCTTCAAAAGCTTTCTTGACTGAAATATAGTTTGAAGAGAGATTTAAGTCCTGTGAAACATTTGACTTTTGAAGAGTTAACTGTCCATAAAGAGAGAGAGAAGCGTTAGAGAACAATCTTCCTGTTTCTGCAGTAAAATCAGACATTTGAACACGGGGCTCTATGAGGACTGACTCACAGCAGGAGATGACCTCTAGTGGACACTGGGGGAAATGTTTGGCTTTATTTCTCAGCCCTGGGGGTTTCTGCTTGGTTTGTGCAGCCTGTGACCTGTTTGTTCTACCTGGAAAGCTCTGTTAGTGTGCCAGTTGTTTTCAATCAGCTGTGAATGTGAGTGGGCTTAGCCAGGTTGATCAAGATCAGTAAGCAGCACTTAGATCCAAACTTCACTATGTGGATCATTCAGACAGAAGGAAGAGAAGGGAAGTCCCTCTCTCTGCAGCTGGCTCTGGATAAGGACAACTTAGATGATCACATCTGGTCCAAACATCCATCTTTATCATCACAAACTTCAGAGAATTCCCACAGATTTGTGAAGAGAGCTGAATGTTAGACAAACAGCCCAATCACATCCCAGGAACAAAGATTTCATGATCAGACTGTCCTGAAAGACATTTTCAGAGCTGCTGTGTGTTTCATGTCCTTCTCCCCAGAAAAAGGCTGAGAAATAAGGTGAATGATGGCCAAACAAGCAGAGTTTGCTGCGACGCTGCCTTCATCAACATGTGGATCATGGGAGGCCGAGTCATGAGAGTCTGGCGGCTGAGTCACCCGCGCTGGTACAGACTTCCCTAACAAGCTCTCTCAGGATAGTGGACTACAAACTTGGCAGAGGCAGAGAGAGCGACGTGATCCTGTCCTCGTGGGCCGTTTGTTATGCAATGTTTTTTCCAGATTTCAGACCCCTGCTGATCTAATTTGATGTTTGAGTGATGAGTGTCATGAGGAGACCCTAACGTCCTGAATTTCCTCTCGGGTTAAAGGTCAGAGCAGAGGCTGGGGCTGGACAAGCGGAATCACAAATATCCTGAGATTTTCTAACTGAATGGCAGTCTGTGGTTGTAAAAATACCAGAATCATAAACTTTGGTGTGGTTAACTCCAACCATCCTGACACCTGTTTGATTTAGCCTGATCGATGCGTCTGCACCAGAGCTACGCCGTGACCTGAGCTGTAGATCCAGATCTTTGAGTCCTCCACAGAGGTCTACGCATGCAGCCCGGGTTAAACTCGTCAGAAATGGGACTATGCAGTAGGGCTGGGCAATTCATCGAAAATTAGATTAAATCCCAATATGGCCTGCTGCAATTTTCAAAACGCAAAAGATGCAACATTTCATTTATTGGAGATTTGTATCAAAATACCAGTTTTAAATTTATTTTTGCAGCAGAGATGTTATGCGTGAAATATCATGCAATCATTCAGGTGTCATTTTTAGAATAGTCTACAAAAAATCCTTCCCTCTCCATTTTTGTACTTCTTTTCTTATTAAATATCAGAATGACAAAAAAACCCTTCAATGCAATAATTCATATCCAATATCAATACCAGTCAAAATCCTCAGAATTAGACTCTTTTAAAGGATTGTTCAGCCATGGTTTAAGACTAAAAGAAAGTTCAGGAATATTCACATACTACATCACGATTGCAATATTGGGGGAAAAATGTCAGTTAGATTATTTTCCAGAATCGTTCAGCAGCACAACAGCGCAGATCACCAGCCTGTGATCGGTTTCTATCAGTGGATGACTCTAAGCACGTCAGGTTTATTGACTTCTTTAGGTGAGATTAAAGGGATATTTCAGGATTTTTGAGGTTGGGTGGTATGAGGTGCTTGGCTATAGCAGTGGCATTAGCCTCCAGTGATTTCTGGGTAATTTGATCCTGTTGTTATTACGAGCTCAGAGAGAGCCGGCGCATAGCGGCTGTAGATGGGAACGTGTTGTCTGTGTTAATTAACGAGTTTTAAGAATAAATGGGCCAAAAAAATATGTTGGCTGGTCTGTGCGCTGTGTCGAAAACACACACAGCACTTCATTTCTCCCAAAAACCCCTCTGTGTCAGGCACTAATTTATGATGCAGCTTTCGCCGTTTTGTATCCTTCCGCCTCCGCACACTGTTTACGGTTCACACATCCGCCGGTCAGCTGTGTGGGTCTGCGGACTTCTTCAGGAATAATAACACCTCATCAAGCTAAAACAAAGATAACGAGCGATTCTGACAAGAGTGAGGATGACGTGGCGTTTACTGTGGATACGAGAGGATATTTGTGTGAACAGAGTACACTGAAGAAGAACTCACACAGATGATACAGACCAGACTTACACAGCGGACTGAAACAGAGACCGGAGAACCTTCATTTGAAAGTTTAGAGCAGGAGAGATCCAGATTTACCTGGTGGTGTAGGTGTGGAAAAATGTGAATCCATGCCAACCCATTCAGAGAGCTGCTGTTGTCATGAGTGGGACTTCGTAGCGACACTTCATCAGGACATTACTGAATCAGAGGATAGCGGCTCAGAGACGCCTGCAGTCTGCATCACACTCCATCCAGAACTCCCAGCCTTACTAAACGCTGGTGTTATGCGGACCTTCTTCAACTTTCCAAAGATAAATTGGAAAAACAGACCCCGACTTGAAGAGCCGAATGGAAACTTGTCAGCTTATGACTGTCGCCTTTTCCTCTAATGGCTGATATGTGTGGTGTCCAGGAGGTCAAAAATGCGTTGTAGTAACCGATGCTTCACCCCGCTACACTGCGACCCACACGGCTGACCAGCGGATGTGTGAACAGTAAATATGTGCGGAGGCGGAAGGATACAAAATGGCGAAAGCTGCATCACAAATTTACAGAAGCGGATTAGGGCCATTTTTAACGGAGAAAATAATTTTGGACAAGTCGAGATTAAAGTCGAAATTTTGAGAATAACGTTGAAACACAATTTCAGGATAAAAGTCGAAATGACGAGAAAAAAGTCGAAACTTGTTACTAACAGCAATCTTGGACGCTGTGTGTTTACGTGGCAAAGAGAGAGAATGTCTTTGTTGTTAAATCCATTAATAAGGAATAACTTCAAGTATTCATTGATATGAGGCATAAGGCATACTGTGAAGACAAGCACGGCTCTGTTATTGTCTTAAATATACATCGACAGGAGAGAACAGCTCTCGTCTTCCTCTCCGTCTGATCACCTGTAGAGACGCACAGGTGACAGGCTCAGCCTCAGGAGAGCGAAGGAGATTGATCACTCGTTTATTGATCACTGTTTGTTGTGGTGGGACAGACAATATAAACAAATCTACGGACATATCCGAAGGGAAGCACAGAGGCGCTGCATGAAAGCAGCGATGAAAACATACGGGGGTTTTTATTTCTAAATTCCATACACTAATGTAGTGAACATCGTGTACATGGCGTTTTGCAGGTAACGTTTTCTTTATGTATCATACACAATACTGTTAACTAGAGTTCCCAATACAACACGTGACAAAGCGTTTGCCTTTTCTAACATTTTGTCATTAGCATTAGCCTTCTGTCACCTGTGCATCTCTACAGGTGATCAGACGGAGAACAAGAGAGACACGAGCGCCGCCGTGCTCCTGTTGATGTATATTTAAGACAATAACAGAATCGTGACGGTCTCTGCTGTATGCCTTATGCCTCATATCAATGATTAGTAAAATTATACCGCATTATTGGATTTAACAACAAAGACATTCTCTCTTTGCCACATAAACACACACCGTCTAGGATCCGCTGTTAGTAACAAGTAGCGACTTTTTCCTCATAATTACGACTTTAATCTCGAAATTGTTTCAACTTTATTCTCAAAATTTTGACTTTATTCTCGAAAATTTCGTCTTTATTCTCTTCATTTCGACTTTAATCTCGACTTGTCCAAAATTATTTTCTCCTTTGAAAATGGCCCTAATCCTCTTCCATATAAATTAGTGCCTGACACAGAGGGGTTTTTGGGAGAAATGAAGTGCTGTGTGTGTTTTCGACACAGCGCACAGACCAGCCAACATATTTTCTTGGCCCATTTATTCTTAAAACTCGTTAATTAACACAGACGACACGTTCCCATCTACAGCCGCTATGCGCCGGCTCTCTCTGAGCTCGTAATAACAACAGGATCAAATTACCCAGAAATCACTGGAGGCTAATGCCACTGCTATAGCCAAGCACCTCATACCACCCAACCTCAAAAATCCTGAAATATCCCTTTAATGGCTGCAGACTCAGAAACAACTGGTCAAATCTGCGTGCATTTCCTCATCCATGTCTCTCTCAGCGGAGGAACAAGTGCTAGAAATCCCCGTCCTCCTCCTCAGTTCATTCTTTCATCTCGTCCCGTATCTCTTTCTTTTCTTCCTTACAAGAACTGCAGTAAAATCAATTGTTGATTGATATTTTCAACTCTGACCTAGCACCCTCGGTTCAGCTGAGATGTTTTTTGTAAACAAACAAACAGGAAATGTGGAGATTGGACCGAGGAGCGGCAGAAAGCATTTGGGCAAAGTGTTGCAGAGCAACGCAGACAAACCAGCGCACAAACAAAGGTGTTCATGACGGTGCAGAGCTGATGCAGAAGCATGAGGCAGGCTCTGATGTAAAGACTGGAACCTTTTTTATTTATCATCCGTGCTTTTGTCCTTCCCTGTTTGAGGATACAGCGATTACCTCAGACTGCTCAGCAGAGAAAGGCGCCACCAGGCTAAAACCAAAAGCATGTTTGTGTTTCTGTCTGTGTCACAATCAGCGACCTTTATCCAGGCTGTGGAGGAAATGAGAACGCGGGGCCGTCTTCTTCATTGTTTTCATTAAAGCATGCATGCACGCTGCTGTTGGTCAGAATTACATCAAACCACTCTGGCCTTTTCTTCCCTAATAAACTGAGAGCACAGTGTTTCAGAGTGAGAGATCAGACTTAATAACATGCCCCCGAATGGAAAAAGCCGAGCCGGAGTCAACCTAGAACCACAGATGAATTATTCATCCGCCCGGCCGCTCGTCTGAAAGCAGCCCAGAGAGCAGAGAGAGGAGGTGTTGGGTTGAAACTGAGGGTGAAACAATAAATGCAGATGTGAAACTCATCCTGAGGTCAGAGAGAGAGCCTGCCAGCGAATCTTATTAACGTGCTGCTGAACGTGCCAGAAGATGCTCCACATCACGAGTTACACACAAATTTACATGAATATGAAGATGACCTTTGGTGGCTGGAGTGTGACGATCACAAGATCACATGGCCACAGCCTGAACGCACGCTCCTGTTTACACTCAAAGACCCCAGTCATGGTGAAAAATCAAGACTTAGAGGAGTTAATGTCACTAAACCAGAGTTTGAAACCTTGATATTACCAGTAAAAACATCACTGTTTGATATAGGGCTGGGCAATTCATCGCAAATTAGATTAAAGCGCAATATGGCATGATGCAATTTACAAATCACAGACAGTGTAATATTTCTTTAACCAGAAAAGTGTCAAAATATCAGTTTGATACAATCTTTTTTTCTTTTTTTATGCTTTACACCAGTGTTACTCAATCCTGCTCAACCAAAGGGCCAAAATGTTGAAAATACCGTCATAAAAGCCTCGATCTAAGTGTTGAAAAGTGGTAAAAACAGCTTGAAGTAGCAATAACAATAAGTTAGACGTGGCAAAATGCTCAAAAACCAACAAAAATGGGCAAAAATGGGGAGGAAAAGGGTCAGAAAGTAGCAAAAAAAGGGTGAGAAGTGACAAAAATATGAGTTAGAGTTGGCATAAAATGGTACAAAAGTAGCAAAACTGTGGCAAATAAATGAGTGAAAAGTGACTAAAATGGGCAAAATGCAGTCAAGAGTGGCAAAAATGGACAAAAAAAATTAGAAGAAAGCGGTGTTTAATGACATAAAGGAGATGAAATGGGTGAAAAAGGGCAAAAATGGGATAAGAGTGGTAAAAAGGAGTGGCTAAAATGGGCAAGAACTAGGAAAAAAGTGATATTTAATGGCAAAAGGTAGCTTAAATGGGTGAAAATGGGGAGAAAGAAGGGTGAAAAAGGGATAAAAGTGGCAAAAGAAAGGCAAAATGTGCATAATAGCCTTCAAATCTTCAAGTATCCTTTTACTTTTTCTTATGAAAATCTTACTTTTCATGCTCATGCATTTATTTTTCTTCATCAAAATGTGAATAATATGAGAAATGATCATCCCCTTCAATAAAGCAACTGATATCAAATTTGCTATTTGAGCCAAAATGGAGGTGAGATATTCTTTTCTAAATCTATCCCTAGTTTAACTGATCTAATACTGTTCTTGTTATAATATAGAGTGATTTATTGCTGATGTTTGTTGAACAACAGAAAAAATGAGGAACATAAATAATCGCATTTCAAATTCCAATGTTGCAGGAAAATATTGCAATTAGACTATTTTTGCAAATCGCTCAGCCCTGGTTTGATACCACAGGAACTCAGCAGTCGTGTCTTCTTTTCTAGTGCTCAGACTGAAAGCAAACGCCTGCATGCAGCCAGCTACACTGCAAAAAAACCTCTGGCACCACTGGTCAGAAGTGAAACCCTGCCAAAGGTTGTGTGCAGCTCAGACTGTGTTGAAGAGTTTTCCTATTATTTTATTGATGGGTTCATTCTCCTCTGAAGCAGCTGCTCTGTTTAATTCACCGGCTCTCCAACTTTTTCTGCTGGCAGATGAAAATATTTCCAGGCTGTTCCACCCCTCACCTTTGAAATGGACACAAACAAGTGTGGATAAATGTGAAATACCTGTCTAACGCAGGGGTGGTAAAAGAAGCAGTGTGGCTCTATCCCTTTAATGCCCGTCGTCAAACCGGCGAAGTCCAGAGTTAAACATGACTCCTGACATGTTCTAGAGCAGGGGTGTCAAACTCAAGGCCCGGGGGCCAAATCCGGCCGTGGTACAGTTACACCCGGCCCGCAAGATCATATCATATTTTTATTATAACCGGCTTTAAAATATGAGGTCTGCTTTTCAATTGGCTTTTCAATTAAAATTTTGATGTTACAACTCATATTTTGACTTTGTCAATTTATTATATTCACTTTTTAACTCATACTTTGACCTTTTCAATTTATTATTTCAACTTTTATCTCATACTTTGACACTTTAAGTGCACCATTTTTAGATTGTAAGTCATATTTTTGCCTTAAAAACATGATTGTGACTTTCTTTTTCATATATTTGCCTTTTAAAAGCATTATTTTAACATCTAATTTTGAGTTTTGACCTTTTGAACTAATAAGTTTGACTTTTTATCTCAGATTGTGAGCCTTTTAACTAATCATTTAGACATTTTAAATCTCAAAATTATTTATCATCAGTGCTAGTTTCTTTTCTCCACAATTTATTACTGGGGAGAATGAGGTTAACAGTTTGGTTAAATGTGTACCCTGTTAGGCCCTCCAGTTAGACCTTAATTCAGAATCTGGCCCCTTCTGTAACTGAGTTTGACACCCCTGTTCTAGACATTGTTTGAGTCGTAATCACTGCTGTAAATTCAGCGTTAGACCTCCTTTAACCTGGAACTCATCTCAGAGTATACAGTACCTTTAAACAGAGCTCACCCCCCCGGATGTTTCACCATTCAGTGATCCTACACATCAAACATGGCCAGTAAAACTGGGGTTTATTTAGCAAAAAACTACAAATACAAATCTGTGATGTAAAATATTTTTATTCTAAATATTTTAAGTCTTCAGTAGAGTCTCCTCTGTCTGCAGTCTCAGCTCTGAGTCTGTGTGGATAGGTCTCAGTCAGGATCAAACATCTGGACTCTGGGATTTTACTCTTTTCTTTGATAAACTGCTCAAGCTCTGTCAGGTTGATCAGGGACCAGGGGTCTGAGGTCTGGGCTTTGACTCGGCCACTCCAGAACATTCTCCTTGTCTTTAAACCATTTCTGTGTAGCTTTCTCTGGATGCCTTGACTCATTGTCTGACTGGAAAATAAATCTCTAAGCCCTAGTTCTCTGTCAGACTGAAGAAGATTGTCCTCCAGGATTCATTTACCCTCTATCTTTACAAGTCTTCCAGGGCCGTCTGCTGAGAAGCATCCCCACAGCATGATGCTGCTGAGAAGCATCCCCACAGCATGATGCTGCTGAGAAGCATCCCCACACCATGATCCTGCTGAGAAGCATCCCCACACCATGATCCTGCTGAGAAGCATCCCCACAGCATGATGCTGCTGAGAAGCATCCCCACAGCATGATGCTGCTGAGAAGCATCCCCACAGCATGATGCTGCTGAGAAGCATCCCCACAGCATGATGCTGCCACCAGCGTGCTCCACAGTGGGGATGGTGTGTTTGTGGTGATGTCAGTGTTTGGCGTCTTGTCTGATGGTCTCAAAGCTCCATTCTGGTCTCATCAGACCAAAGACCTTTCTTCCTCTTGACCATGGAGTCTCCCACAGTCCTTCTGGTGAACTCTAGTCCAGATTGAATCTGAGTTTTCTTCAACAGTGTCTTTCTCTTTGCCACTCTCCCATAAAGCTCTGACTGGTGAAGAACCCGGCCAACAGTTGTTGTCTGCAGAGTCTCTCCATCTCAGCTGCTGAAGCTTGGAGCTCCTTCAGAGTAGTCATAGGTGTCTTGGTGTCCTCTCTCACTAGTCTCCTTCTTGCACGCCCACTCAGTGTGTGAGGACGGTCTGATCTAGGCAGATTTACACATGTGACATATTCCTTCATTTCTTCATGATGGATTTAACTGAACTCTGGGGGATGTTCAGAGACTTGGAGATGTTTCTGACTTAGACTTTTCAATAACCTTTTCTCTGAGTGTTCTTTTGTCTACATGGTGTAATGGTAGCCTGATTACATGACCATGGTTGATTTATAAAAGCAATAAAGGGGTAAGACATCCAACGGGGTGTATACTAGGGCTGTCAATATTTATCTACAGTCCTATTCCAATTTCATTTATTATTTTTTTACAGATTTCAAATTATAGTTGAATATTTATGCACATTTTTTATGAATATGTATGTAAAACATTCATTAGCTTTAATCACTGTGTAGTTACACATTTGTCCCCTAGAGGACGTTCTAATATTACATCACAGATTCCAATGAAGAAATAATGAGCTAGAAGTAAAAGTAGTTCATGTTCATTTTCATGTACTTTACAGTGCAAACAGCCCCCTGCTCTGTTTAGAGGCTTTTATAGGGCTGAACCATTTAGGAAAATAATCTAATGGTGATTTTTTCACCCAACATTGCGATTGCAGTTTAACATGTGATTATTCTTCAGGTTCCTCATTTTATAAACCACAATTTAGAGCACACAAAGCTATTTCCCCCAGAAAATTATATCCAATCTCCCAAAATCTACAAATAAATGTTTAAAAATTCTAAGAAAATAACTAAAAATTTAAAACCCGACCCCCACCCAAATAAATCAAATCAAATAAAAAAAATTCAAGAAATTCCTCAAATTTTCATAAAAATACTAAAAAAATCAAATCACCTTCTCAAAAATTTAAATATAAATTTCTAAAATTTTCATGAAATCACCTAAAAGTTTCAAAGCTAATTCCCCCAGAAATTTGAATCAAATTCCCTCAAAATTAACAAATAAATGATAAAAATTTCCATAAAAAACACCTAAATCTTCTCAACAAATTTCCAAAGACATTTGAATCAAATTCCCCAAAATTTAAAAATACATTCCTCAAATTTTCAAGGAGATACTTTACATTTTTAAGGCACCCCTCCCAAGCTAAAATCCCCCCCATTTTTTTCTATATTGCAAATTTGACATGAATTGTAATGAAGGGGGTGATGATTTTATGGATTTCTTATTTTAAAAAAGACAAAAATATAAAAAACAAGGAAAGTAGGAACTTTGGTCAGTTATTCTAGAAAATACTGGCCCTTGAATGTTTGCATTATGTGTAGAGTAAAACACATCTGCTTTAAAAAATGTATTAAACTGATTTTTCAAAAATATTTTCCAGGTCAAAGAAATATTCCACCCGCTGTGATTGGAGGATTGCAGTAGGTCACGTTAGGATTTAATCTACATTTGGATTATTTGCCCAGCCCTACTTTTAACAGGTATTTTGGTACTGATGGTCAACTTTAACACGAACAAACGGGTTAAAAATTAAATGTCAAACAGAAATAAACTAATCGCGCTGCTTACAGCAGTGATGAAATCCTCTTTATAACGAACAAAACATTAAAAAATGTCGGTACTTTCTTGTCCCTACATGTTTTTACCTAAAAACACGAGGTGACCCACGTCTTCTGAACCAAGAACAGAGCGCTTTTGTTCACTATCGTCCCAGCCGTGGAGATGCACAGGTAACGGCGTGCCAGCTGGGACAGGAGAGGATACCTGGACCGGATCATTATCCACCCTGACAGAGGGTTACTGTTGGTGGGCGTCGCCGTTTTACTCTCGTACATCAGCATCTCTTGATGTCGCGAAGCCTCGCTGGCCAAATCACCGCCAGCGTGTACACCAGCTTGGAGATAAACATCACCAATGGCGGCCATTGCTACACCTCTGTGTTTTGGTATGAAAACTAGGGATGCACCGAAATGAAAATTCTTGGCCGAAACGGAAAACCGAAAATGAGGAAACCAAGGCCGAAAACCAAAAACAGAAACACCGAAAGAAATTATGCCAATTATTAGTACCATTGCATTTATGGCTATGGCTGGCAAACATTAACATTAATGCTTCAAAGAATAAATCAATTACAAAATTATGTAAATATTTATTAAGCACTTCATTCCAACGATACACAATATAAAATAAAATAAAATAAAATACAAAAAAAAATGTTTAACTTGACCGCACTCATGTCTACATTAAATCAGTGGTTCTCAGCCTTTTTTCAGTCATGAACCCCCTAAACAGCTCAAAGCTTTTTGGCCAAAAAAAAAAGAAATTAAAGAGCTGAGACAGCCTCTGATTCATCAAACTTTGTCACTGATAAACACTTTCAAATTACAAATATTAGATTTGTTTTTCATACATTTTAAATGTTAAAAATGCATGACTAAAGTCATGGCACATCTTCTCATCTCTAAATGTGGGAATTCAAATGAATGTAGCTGTTGAAAACAGAAACTGAAAGGCTTTAAACCCAGAAGTGTGTAAAACTCTGCTCAGCTGCAGCGTCTCTCTGGAACAACATGGAAATAAAAACATAGAGCTAGAAAAAACTAAAAACCTGTAAATAATAAACAAGTTATAAAAAGACTTCTCAAACTGAAATCATGAACTTATTTATAGATCAGCATTTCTTCACAAAAAATAAATCCTAAACCTTTTTATGAATGGAGAGGTTGTGAATGCAGTGACTGACAGGCATGCTCCAGTGTGGGTCAAACCATCCTGCCATGGGGGAGACTCAGGGGGGTTTAGGGTGATTAAATTTAATAACATACAAAATATTAACTCCAGTTTATAACCTTAAGGTTCTTACACCCTATATGCAATTTTTTCATGCAAATTATTCACACAAAATATTTACATTTGAACCTGTAGGGAGTCAAAGCAAGCTTCCTCACCTGCAACATCATTACACAGCCCAACATTGCTGCATGTTTAAGTAGCACATTTGCACTCATGTGGACATGTGGGGCTGCCTGCTGCCTGTCTCCCTCTCTACCAGGCTAAAAGAGAGGCAAAAACACAAGAACTGATACAGACAGATATGAGGAGATACCAAACATCAGGTGGTGTTGGAGAGGAGGACGTTTCTGTTCCTCTGTCTGCCTTATTAATCGGCACCACCACCACCATGAAACTCACACAGCTGGAGCTGTTTCTAAACTAGCAGGACTTTAGTGAAATATTTACCACCACAGTCTCCTCTGACCTCAGACATACGAGTTATAAAAGCTCCAGATCAACCAGCTAAATGACTCCTCTGACCAGTCTGGAACACAAACAGGTGAGCCAGTCTGTGGAGAGTTAACTCCTCTCAGCGCCAGCCTCAGCTGTGTGATATTATAACTCTGATTGATCATATTTGACATGGAATGAATGAAAAGTCAGTCCCTCCTCTTACAAACGTGGCTGGCAGTGAATGAAACAGTGAAACTAAACGGCTGACGTCCTGGCTGTGTGTCCTGCGTTACGCAGGAGTGAAGGACAGAGAGGGACACACCTCCTTTTATCTTCCGCTTCAAAAATCTCAGTGTTTATCAGAGGACAGAGAAAACTCACCGCCGACGTTCGCAGCACGAATGTGATTTTAGAATGTAGTAGTATACTCTTCCTGACGTGCAAAGAAAGGCGCTATTTTTCTTAAATAGCCGGCATGTATTTTAAAATCTCGCGTACCCCCTGGAGTGCCTTCACGTACGCGTACCCCTATTTGAGAACCGCTGATCCAAGCGCGTGCTGGCCGCGGTTTTTGCTTGCGTCATCACAACGTCGTGCTTCGGCCTTGTTGTTTCGGAGATAAGAGACTTTTGGCCGAAAACCGAAAATGCACTTTTGGGCCATTTTCGGCCAAAAATTTTCGGTGGCCGAATTTTCGGTGCATCCCTAATGAAAACTTTATTGTTCATCATGTCACATGACCTGTGACCAAACATTTAGTCCCTATACCTACATATGGGTGAAGCAGATGCTGAGGAGGGACTGGAGAACGATTATAAACAGCAAAAATATTTAAAAAAAATGCTCCAACAGTAGCTTCAGCTTTAGAATATGAATGAGTTTTTAAATATTTAAATCATACTGAAACCCCAAAGAACGGTCCCAGCAGCCTTAGTGTGTCTGGATCATCTTCTTGTCATGGTCGTAGGAAGCTAGAGTCCAAACTACAACCTGATGTGTAACAGACCCTTTGAGTGATTTGAGGAAGCTCTGCATGAAAGCAGGTCTGTTGCTGTGAAACTAAAACATCATTTCATCTTAGTCATGCCTAACCCTGTAAATGTGGAGGCTGAAATAAACCTCATGGTGTGAAGAGTGTGGCTGATTAAGATGACCGAGGTAGGAGGACGTCAGAGAGCGGCTTCACTATGAATAGAAAATTTGACTCATCAGCTGAGATGGTCTCAGGTTGACCGTAAATTTTATCCATAACTTAGTGAGATAGTTTCATATTAGAGAAAGCAGGTTAGATGCATGCAAAGAGGCTAAACCAGCAGCATCATTGCAGATACAGGAGCAGATTAACCTTTTGATTCCTGCTCTTGGCTGACAGTAAGGCTGTCCAGGTTTTCCATACTTTAACATTTCTTGATATCTAATATTTTAAACTATAAGATCTGTTTGGTGATTTAACATGATGAAAATACCAAAGCTTTACAACACTTTAGATCTTCAGTCACGTCTTTAACCACAAGATGCCAAGAAAAACTGAGATCTTTGGTCTGAAATGCAAATAAAATTGTTAAGATTTTTGGAGGGAAACACTGCCAGGGTTTTGTGTAATTACGTCTAGTGTTCATGGGTTTGCCTGCAATTTCTTTTGGCACCTTTTCAGTGAGAAATCACCCCTGTTTGGTGTCAAGGATCTAATTTTGTATTAAAGTAAATAAAGAAATAAACATGTGGCAAATGTTCATAGACATCGTTTGCTTAGCCGGGTCTTTTACATGAATATCACCAAAGTTGGAGCAGAAGAATGGTGCATCTTGAATTTTCCAGCCTTAAGCAGCTTAATGATTAACTTTAGAGAAGGTGAAGCAGCATTCAGTGTTCACTTTTTCCTTCATCTGACGAGTTTAACCTCCTTGGAGGAGGACGCAGCGGCATGTAGAACACAGAAATGAGATCAGGGACAAGACCAGGCTGTCGTGGTTCAGAGAAATCTCTACATCAGGGTTAAAACAGGAGTGAATGCCCTTGGAAACAGGCGATACCTGTTTACTTCCTAAAGCTGATTTTAGAGCAGCTCCAGGATAATACTCACAAAATGAGTCCCATGATCCAATCATCCTGCAGCAGAATGGTGTTTAAGGTCATCCATTGTTACAGAAAAGGCTCATTTCAGCCAATCTAAGGGTATCTTGGGCTTAAAATGGGTAAGCTGGAGTCTCCGAGCCAGAGGAGCAAAAAGTGAAGTGGTCCAAGGAACCTCTGGTTGGTGTTTTGAAACATCCTGTTAGCTCATAATGAAACTGAGCTAAAGCTGCTCTCTCTCGGCCGTGGCTGCTGGCCAGGTAAACATTCAGCAGAATTCAGGTTCTCACAGATTAGCCAGAGAGGAAAACTCTCTCCTCTGAAAGCATGAAGGAAGTGTGCCGAGGGCGGGCTTCCTGTTAATCACGCTCACTCCTGCTCCGTAAAGACGGGCTGGAGGTCACAAATCCTGGCGTCTTATGGTCCACATACTACCAACAGAGATAAAACATACTAAAATGTCATGTCACAATGACAGCGACCTAGAACATGATGGTTATTGATATTTCATGGTATGTTAGGATTTTAGAACGACAGCAGTCACATTTTATTTTATTAAGAGAATCAAATTAGCAGCAGAGAGCCAAACACACTAACGTCTGCATAAACATTAGAGTTCAGATGTTTCTCAGTCCACCAGCATCAGTAGTGTGATGGTCTGGACCAGGACCTGGACCCCTAGAACCATGAATTCTGCTCTCTAGCAGAAAATCCTGAAGGGGAGTGTCCAACCATCAGTTCATGATCTCAAGCTCAAGACCACTTGGGTTCTGGAGCAGGACCATGATCCCAAACACAGCAGCAAGTCCACCTCTGAATGGACTAAAGACTACATGAAGGTTCTGGAGTGGTCTAGTCAGAGTCTGGACTTAGATCTGACTGAGATGCTGTGGTTGACCTTCAACAGGCCGTTCATGCTGGAAAACCCTCCAATGAGGCTGAATGAGAACTATTCTGCAGAGAAGAATGGGACAACATTCCTCCACAGGGACGAGAAAGACTCAGTGACAGTTATCACTACCGACTGCTGCAGTTGTTGCTGCTGAGGATGGAACTACTAAATCAGGTTCAGGGGGCTGTGACTGCCTCACATGAGGCCAGGGAGGCTTGGATGGCTTTGCTCTTAAAAATCTACCTTATTTACTTTGGTTATCTTTGCCTGAACCCCTTAAAGCCTGCTGTCGCATATTTGATACATACCTCTATCGAATCAATATGATCACAAATGACTAAAACAACCTCTGAATACAATCTGATAAATGATAAAAATGCCCCCAATAGATTATCAGTAACCAAAAACACCTAAAGTATTAAAATGATATACAAAAAAATAAAAATGGTAAATTTTATGGAAATTTGGATTTTTTTGGATTTCAGTAGAAAGCAAAATAAACATTTCATTTCCAAAAAATTAGAATTTTCTGGCTATAATTTGTGTTTTCAGGCTTTTTAATGTTAAAATTTGTATGATGTTCTGAAATATTTACAGTGGTTAACCAATGTATCAGCCCACCCTAACCCTAACCACAGTCAGGTTTCTGCCACAGCTGCCCTAAATTAACAGCATTGGTAATTACCACAATCATTTTGATGTTTCTGCAATGGTTAATACACCAATATGTAGAAGCTCTTTAACCCAAATGATATTTTTAATGCTAAAATAGAATTATTATTGTTATCCATGAATTTTCAAATTTACTGATTTACAAAAAAACTGAAAAAATAGTAAAGAACATGAATATTTCTGATTAATATGTCAAATTATAGTTATTTACTGTCATTCTTAAAGAGAAAAATGAGTTTTAGTGGTTGAATGTTATGCCTGATTCATTTCTGACTTCTCAGAG
Organism: Cheilinus undulatus; assembly: GCF_018320785.1. Lineage (NCBI taxonomy): Eukaryota > Metazoa > Chordata > Actinopteri > Labriformes > Labridae > Cheilinus > Cheilinus undulatus. The sequence continues at coordinate 54,222,054 of NC_054870.1, read as the reverse complement.
AAGCCCAGTGAGCCGGCTCACATTTGGGTGAATTCAGTTTGAAATTCCTCATTCCTGTTGAAAATGGTAAAACGTGGAGAGCTGACTGAAAATGAAAGAGTCCGCATTAAAGCACTTCATGATGCTGGATGGTCTCTGAGACAGAGATGACAGCTGGTCTGATACATTTGTTAAGAACTGTAAGTGTGACTAATATAAAGAAATCAGGAAGTAAAATACTATGAATGCGCACGGTTAATCGGTGAAACGGTTAAAATCGTTTGTCAAATTAGCTGGCGCAGGATTTACTAGTGGGTTTAACTAATTACCTACTATTTTTCATGAACACGGTCTTGAAATCCCCTCTATAATTCTCTTTACCTCTCCCGCCACTAGAGGCCGCTGTAGCTTCAGTTAATGGCCGCTGTCTTCCTGTCTGGCACTTCTTCGGATGTAAACAATCAGAAGCTCAGCGGTGGCTAAGCTGTTAGCGTGTAGCAGGAAGACCGCGGTACGACAGTTTTCTAACGTAGTAAATGGAAATAAAGTGGTGTGTGGGCCGTCGAGGGTTAAGCTTAAGAATACTCACCCGATGTGGAAAGAGGCCAAATATCAAAGCGCAACATTAATCTGTAAAGAGGAACGAAGGCGGGTGGCGCTAGCTTTCAATGCTAGCCATGCTAACGTCACACCTGCTATCACAGCGACCCTGTGAGGACTTTGACTGTTTTCTGGAGGTTTTCTCCTCTTTAAACTAGTCGGTTAAACGAAATGTAAATGAGCGTGTAGCTGAACAGGGAAACAGACGCTCAGGAACATCCGTAGAAACACAGCCTCACAGCTCTGTTGACTTTGGTGTATTGCAACATTTCTGCTTCCTCAAAAGAGATTTTATTGGGAAGAAGACTGGGGTCAAACATCAGGTCAGGGTTAGTGACCTAAAAAAGCTATAACTATGCCTGGCGGTCCACCAAGTTTGCTGATGATAGCACTTTTGATAGCAGAACAACCATGCAGCCTTCTAAGTTAGAATCCAGCAGCAGCAGTAGGAATGTGTGTAGGATGGACGATCATGGAGGAGTCCAGGTATGATGTGAACATGGATAGTCCTGCTATGTAGCTTCTTATGTAATCAATAGGGCTGGGCAATTCATCGCAAACTAGATTAAATCGCAATATGGCATGATGCAATTTTCAAATCCAGACAGTGCAATATTTCTTTAACCTGAAAAGTGTTAAAATACCAGTTTGATACCATCTTTTTTCTTATTTTTTATGCTTTATACCAGTGTTACTCAACCCTGCTCAACCAAAGAGCCAAACAGTTAAAAAATACCTTTGCAAGAGCCACAATCTAAGAGGTGAAAAGTGGCAAAAACAGCCTATGTTGCAATAACAATAAGTTAAAGGTGGCAATAATGGTCAAAAAGCAACAAAAATGGGTGAAAAAGGGGCAAAAATAGGGAAGACAGCTGGGAAAGGGTCAGAAAGTAGCAAAAATGGATGAGAAGTGACAAAAAATGAGTTACTGTTGGCATGAAATGGTCCAAAAGTGGCAAAACCGTGAAAAAAAATCTGTGAAAAGTGACTAAAATGGGCAAAAACTAGGAAAAAGTGGTATTTAATGACAATAGGCAGCCTACCTGGGTAAAATGTGGAGAAAAAGGTGAAAAAGGACAAAAATGGGATGAAAGTGTCAAAATGGGCAAAAAAGTTTGGAAAAAGTGGTATTAAATGGCAAAAGATAGTTTACATGGGTGAAAAGTTGAAAAAAGGTGAAAAAGTGCAAAAAAAGTTTCCCTTTTTTAAAGTTTTCTGGAGGAATATTCAAAATTCAGACATAAAAGAGCCACGCGTTGAGTATCACTGCTTTATACGTTATTCAAACCTTCAAGTATCTTCTTTATCTTTTACAAAAATCTTACTTTTCTGCTCATGCATTTATTTTTCTTCATGAAAATGAGAAGAACATGAGAGATGATCATCCCCTTCAATAAAGCAACTGATATCAAATTTGCTATATGAGCCAAAATGGCAGTAAGATGTTTTTCTAAACCTACCCCTAGTTTAACTGATCTAATATTGTTCTTGTTATAATATAGAATGATTTCTTGCTGATGTTTGTTAAACAACAGAAAAAATGAGGAACCTAAATAATCGTATTTCAAATCTCAATATTGCAGGAAAAAATTGCAGTTTGATTATTTTTGCAAATCGTTCAGCCCTGGTAATCAATAATATTAAACACCCCCAAACAATGATCACAAATTGAATTTCAAAAGAAGAAAGCGTGTCCCTGACCCTGAAGACGGACACGTGGCACTGAGGATGGGAGTTAATGACACACCAGCCTTGTTAGACGTGGGGCTCCTGGCTCCATCAGTGATAACGTCACAGACAAAGTCAATCTTCATTCTTCACACTCATATTCGCCTGACATTAGACCACGGCAGGGACAAAGCAATCAGGTCAAAATCATGCCGTCTGATCTGGCCTTGACCTCAACTTTGGCTTTTCTGGATGCATTTTTGACTGGTTTATGACTGAACACACAAGGACCGCAGCCGTGTGAATCTGTTTGTGGTGTTTGCTCTGCTGCTGTCAGCTGTTAATAAATCAAACTCTGGCTGTTGTCTCATACTCCACATTATCTTGGGTTAATCCTGACAGAGATAAACAGCAGAAAAACAAGAACGAATGCAGGGATGAAACAGGAAGGAGGCAGAGAAAAGAGTGGTGCTGCAGCAGTACTTTCACACGTTTTCTGTGATTACTGCAGAGAAGGTGTCTCTCTGCCCTCCACATTTCACTGTGAAGTGTGATCACAGCGCTCCATGCAGAGTCGAAACGGTCTGATGTGATAAGAAAAGAGCCCCTCTGTTTTTGGACAGTATCCACCAGCGCTCTGTCATGTTTATCTGCAAATGACAAGCAAACACGATAGTAGGAACATACACGATATGCTTGTGTAGTGAAGGGCTGCACAGAAGGATATGGAGGAGAATATCAGCAGTTAAATCATGAGGGAGAGCTACGGTATCAGCAAACCAGAAAGAACAGCTGGGCTCGCCTAACCATCTCTCTGCTCCTCTCAGACACGTTTCTTTGATCGCCGTGAAGTCGAGAAGCAAACACAGGCATCCCACGAGAGCCGTCCAAGTGACGCAAACAGTTACCAGTAATAGAAAGGCGGCAGCTCGCCGAGAAGGAATCAGCACTGAGTCTTAATGCAGAGTTCTAGCACGGTTAACAAAGAAATGAAGCATTCACACCACCACAGCAGTGATGATGATGTTAGAAACTCTTCAGCTCTTCAGGATCAGCCACGCTTTCTTCTTCATGCTCAGCCTGAAGCTGCCAGAATGTCAGACGGATGCTCTCCTGTGTGCTAAAGAAATACAGGCAAACTGACAGTTCATCAGACTGATACTGACACCCTAATCAATACTCCTTATTGATGTGAGCCCTCACGGATACCACTACTGATCCTTCTCTAGTATGTGATGGAAAATCACCATCAGTTGATGATGGCTCCAATAACGGACGCTCAGAGTTTCTGTGGTCTGAGTATGAGTTAGTTTTACTAGGCCTGTGTCAAAGTTAAAACTCAGAGTTTCCCCTAATATTCATCTGTGACTGTCTACTTTCCTTGAACCCTGCTGCTTTAGCATCTTTCAAAGACATTCCCCTTTAACCCTGGGATCCTAGTATGTTCAATTTGAGGACATTCATCATTTTTATCATCATTATTTTGAGTTGACAGTCACATTTTTATAGATTGAGGTATCAAATTTATTTTTCTTCATATTAAAAGATGTGTTGCCCATAGAACTCTACTGACGCCAAATATCTCCATCCATCCTTGTTTGTCCAAAATCTGGACAATAGACTTCCATTAAAAACAGGTTTTCTGACTGTGTGTCTATGGCACCAAAACAACATACAGCAACCTTTACTATGCAGTCATCGATCACCAGGGCTCTAAATTTCACCATCCCACAGTGATCCAGCAGATAGTGCCAGCACACCATTTTAACCCCTTCAGCAACGCACATGCAGGACTTCTTCCATGGACTCAGAGTGTTTGAAGCGCTATTTCACCCACTAAACATCATCAGAAATAAATGACACGATTGGTGCCACTAGATATGGATGTCTGAGAGTGGGCTACATGTGTAAGGAAAAGTGTGTGTGCTCGGGTGTGAATCTGCGTCTATGTTTACAGCTGTGAAGTGTTTACAGGAGAAAATGCTACTTCTGAGTTCTGCAGTCTGGGACTAACAAAAGGGGGACATTTGGACAATTTCAACTTTTCCCTCACTTCATAGCAAGTGGATGGACATGCATGAGGATGCACGGGTCTTTTCCATCAATAGGAGAGAATATGTCATATCTCAAACATGCAGTAAATTTATATCTGCGTGTAATGAGCGTAATCACGGTCACATTTTGCTTAGAGGTGGAAATGCGAGTGTTGGTGATTCATATCCTACATATTTCCTCTGATTCTTTATGCCTGTACATAAAATAAACCTAACATGAACAAACATGTGATCTGGTAGAGGAGGAGGCTGGAGAACAGGAGGGTAAAACTGGCGTGTTTTTGGCTCCGATAGACTCGTCTGTTTAGCACGGACGCTATCTCACTGAATCACAGTCAGAGGCAGAGTGGACAATAACTGGCATAAAAAGAGTTTAACTTTGATTTTTTTTTTGTTTTTAGTGGTCAGGGTTGAAGTTGTTGAAGAGATTTGAGTCAGTGAAAGTAAAAAAATGTTGAAAAATGATTATTCTATTAACAGTTCTCTGTATGTCCAGAATATGGACGAACAAGGACAGATGGAGCTAAAAACTCCACGGGAGCGAGGGTCAAAGACACATCTATGGTTCGCTCATCAACTGTAAACTAGGGCTGAACCACTGGGGAAAATAGTCTCATTGTGATTTTTTTACCAAATATTGTGATTGTTTCTCACGTTCCTCATCTCGTGTATTTTCCAACAAAAAAACAGCAATAATTCATTTCATACTATAACCAACACATTAGATCAAACTAGGGCTGGACAACTGTGAAGAATATCTAATGGTGATCATTTTGACTGTTTTATTTAAGGGAATGATCATTTTTTATAATTCTCATATTTAATAAGAAAAACATATAAAATTAAGAAAATAGGATTTTTTGTACACTATTCTAAAAATATGCTGCTAGAATGATTGCATGAGGTGTAATACGTAACATCTCTGCTGCAACAAGTCTTAAACTGGTATTTGACACAAATGATGCTCCCTCTGTGATGTGATGATGCTATGCTGGGATTTAATCTAATCTGCGATTAATCGCCCAGCCCTACTGTAAACAAATTTATTTTGATTATTGTCCAGAAGAATTTCTTATTTTATTGTGTGGACAGATTAACAGCTTTGTTTATAGTTTTTGATTTACAGCAGGAGGAGGAAAGACTGTGGATGGGCGATCTACACTGACGTTTAAGAGAGAGAGAGAGAGCTCGTCTCATCAGGGCCACAAATTCTGTCCTCCATTCACATGAAGCAGTCTGACTTTTACCTGGGTTAAAGTTGAGCTCCTGTCCTTATGCCCCCCCCCCGTCCTGCTGCAGACCAAAGATCATGACATACCTGCAGGCGAGCAGGGACGGGGGCAGACTTCATGTCTGGGGTGTCCAACAGGGCCAAAGCTTCCACAATGAAGGAAGGCCCACTCCAAACAGCCTCACTGGTTTATGAATCATCCACTTTTAACATCACAGTATGGAGAATGTCTCAATAAACAGTCACGTTTCTGTTTTATGAAGTTAATATTAGGGCTGTCAGCATAAATGCATTAATCACAATTAATCAGTCAATAATAAGTTCATAGATTTTTCTTTTAATGGCATGAATCCAGGGCTTTATTGCTCCTTTCCCTTTAAAGGATTATTACACATTAAACAATGACTACAATCCTTTTACACAAACCCGTTCCCCGTCTCTTGGGGACAAAAACATGAAAAAAATCCTCATTCTGTGCCATAAAATTGACTTAATTTTCACTTTTTTAATCCTTGCATTCTGTCTATATTAGCTGATTAATGTAAGGCGATATTCAGAGCAGTCATATCCCAGGCTCTCTGTCTCTCCTTATGAGCTAACGGTCGTCTCCTCCAGGTTCTGAGTGGACAGATATGAGCTGTTTGGCAGGGCATGATGCATCGATGGTACATCCTAACATCAACCAATCAGCCCAATCAGAATTAGCCACTAGTGGCAAAACGTTAAACAATGAATGAAAGACATTTAATGTCAGCGTTACAGGTGTGGCTCTAATCTCTAAATGCCCTGGAAAGTTCCAGAGTTCCAGGCTTGCTAGAAAAGCGACTGTGAGGGCTACGATGGCGTGGATAGCATCATTAGAACAGCACAATGGCAGGCTGCAGGAGGAGATAGTAAGAGGATAGGAATTATGGTTCAGAAGTTATTTAACATTCTGTAATCTGTCTCTTTTTATTCTAACGACGGCGCTGGTCTCTGAGGGGTAAGGACTCTGCAGCTTCTCTCTGCAGCCGCAGATATAAAATCACCACGGCTCCTTAATGTCTCATCTAAGCTCAGCTCAGTCACGTAGTCAAACATATTCACCTTTTTAATGTTCACTAATTTCCTTTACAATCCATAACAAGTTCATCCCTATAATCTCCAATCTACCCGTGTACCCAGTTAATATCTACACCGCTTGTCCCGTATCCTAGCGGTCACTGGGAGAGAGGTGTGGTCACCAGTCAACCCCCAACAACCCAGCACGCTCACACTCACACCTGTGGGCAATTTAGAGCCATCAGTTAACCTAGTGAGCAGGTTTTTGGTCTGTGGGAGGAGAATCTGGAGAGAAACCATGTGGAGAACACGGATAGGCCCGGTCCAACACTGAAACCAGGATCCAACAATGCTAACCACTGCACCACCATGCAGCACCCTTCAATCTAATAAAGGTTACTGACTGTCTTTCAAAATAAAAGCAGGTCTGGATCCAAACAAGAAGTCAACTACCCTTTCTTTAAGACAAAAATCCAAAATGAAACAAAAATGGTTTTAGATACAAAATAGGGAAATTCCAAAACATAACAGAAAAGTCAGATTAACTGCAATTAGAAACCTTAATTGAAGAAAGAGAGAGGCCACCAGGGCAACCTTCAGGCACACTCGCTCGAGTCAAGGATTATGGTTTCAGGGCATATCCAATAAAAATAAAAATCACTAGGAAAGCCGATCGGCTTCGACCGCACAGAGTCTTCATCAGGGCTTGAACACACACTGACACAGGTGACGTTCATTTAAAAGAACCGTGATCTGAAGGCTGAATCCACACCAGCTCGAAGGTACAATGCTAAAGGAATTCTCAGAATGAATATATAACCCCTTATAATAGTGAGAAAGACAATATCAATGAAGAATTATAAGAGAGAGTAACAAAAAGCAAAATATGCTGTGTATGTAAAACATTTCCACATCCAGAATATAAGCCAAATGAAGCAAAAGATGCAGGACGTAAAAATAGGGGTGCACCGATCGATCGGCCAAGATCGGTATCGGCACCGATTTCCTTAATTTTAGATCGGCAATCGGCCAATCCTTGTAAATAAGATCGGTGGATAAGATGGGTTTCATCTGCCTCTACCTACTAAAATGTGAAAACTGAAAGACTAAAGGAACTGATATAATTTAGTAGTTTGGACAGCAATGCTCTAAACTTTTCATTTATATTTGAGAGAACTACCTCATGTGCAGTTAGAACAACAAGTTTGTATTGTTTCACGGGGATTGTTCAGTGTTATTCAATAACATAAGACTGGAACATTGAAGGTGTATGCTGTCAGTTATAAAAAAAATCAGGTTGCTCCTACCACTCAGAGCAGACACACTCAGAGGAAATACTGGCAACATGACAATCCTAATGACTATTTTCTTACCAACACAGAGGACTGTATTTATCTACCTTCATAGATGTTAGAGTTTATAGCATCAGCTTTGGCTATTCAACAATGTTTTCACTTCTAATTCAGCCCAAATCCCTCCAGTCTTACCCTGCTCTTTTCAGACTGGGATCAATAAGACTGCTGGAGGAAGGTCAGAAGTTGTCAGAGAGTTTCTATGAACCTGAGAAAAATCAGAACAACAGAACAGTCACCAGAGAAAGTGTCTGCATCCTGGATCTGCTTAATACAAAAACATACAGCTCTAACAGGCCTGTCCTTAAAGGACGGCATAAAAACAGAGTCTAACAAAACCATCTCAGCTCTGTGTGTGTGTGTGGAAGTGTGTGTGGATTGATCCTAATCCATGTCTCGTGATGTGGCTGCAGAGGAAAGGGGGAAATCAGCTGCAGAGGTCTGATCTCAGAGAAATCTGATTTCATTTCCGTGAAACGCCAACACAAAAACAACAGCGCTGATGCAACACTCATAACAAGAACACACAATCTGTGGTTTACACCTGCCCCCACCGCTGCAGTCTTCATCAGAAAAACCTCTGGCCCTGAAACCAGCCCCATGGAACTACACAGACTCTAAACTTCACTAGTAAAACTGGAATCATATTCACAGCTGTTTCAACATCCTGCTACAGAAGTCTTAGACACCTGATATGGATCATTTCTTTATGTCTCATTCACAGAGATGCTCCAAAGCATGAGATTAACGTCACTGTGATGTTTCCCCTTCAGTATGAACGCCAGTCATGGAGGTGTGAAGGGGAGTGCCGTGCAGCCCCACATCAGCAGAAGCCACTGTTTGATGGTTTCATCAACACCGCTGCAGGAGGGACTAGCATGCAGAAACACGACATTCATTGCTGCTGCTGCAGGACAGTCATCATCCTTACTCATTCAGCTGTGCTTCAGCGCTCCCAAACTTTCCGCTAGTCCTGTCAGTAAAAAATAATAAACCAGCTCTGAAACCAGGGCAACTGGCAGGAATACAGCGTGACATGATGGTATTTGTGTTACAGGCTGTCTCAGTAAATGACTACTGGGTAAATTAGTGCAAAAATGTCATCATGATCATTTCAAGCACAACTTCAGGATAAAGAGGATTTAGGTTTTGGAAGAATCTTAAATACATTCAGCTTTTAGGGTGAGAAATTTGGTTTTTAACTAGCTGTATAGGCCAGAAAAACAGCTGGAACAACCACCCTTCATAACACAAAAATCTCCTTTTTCCATTGAATGAAACAAACATATTAATACTGATAGGGACCCAGATCAATAAGGAGTATCAATAAGGATATCAGCTTCATAGTAAACAGTGCACCATGCTTCACAAACCTTAATAAACTACACACTATTGTTCATCTTATGATATGCCAATTGTTTTAGGGGAATAAATGGATGTTTTGGATTGTGGCTTGTACAAAAATACTGTTTTTGGTAGAGCGGGGCAATTAATCGCAAAATGAGATTAAATCACAGTAGGGCCTGCTGCAATTTTCACATCACAGATTTTCTTTAACCTAAAATTAAAAAAACAAAAAACAAAAACAGTTTAATGCAGTTTGTTTTGCTGCAGCAGCAGATTTTATATTCTACACATCATGCAAACACTCAAGAGTCTTTTTTAGAAGTTCTACAGAAGTCCTTTTCTTGTTTATGTATATTTCTTTCTTAATCAAAATGAGAATAATGTAAAAATCTAATTCAATATGGCAGCTGATCAAATCAAATTTGCAATTAGAGCAAATATTACAATAAGTTTTTGGTATTTTTTTATTGTTTATCTTCATTTTTTAGTCCCATATAGTGCAGGTTACATTATAGAATGAATTATTGTTTTTGTTAAATGAGCACATAAGATGAGAAACCTAAAAATAACATGCATATTCAACTGCAATCATAATATTGGGGAAAAAATCGATATTAGATTATTTTTGCAAATTGTTCAGCCCTAGTTTTTAGTGTGGTTTCTCAGTGGGGAAAGGCTGAATACCATTAACTTTAGTTATTCCTTTACTATTCATTTATTTAAGCACTTTCAATCATCTACATCTGTCCTGCAAATACCAGAAAGCTTCACCATCATCACCCAGATACAGACACACTAGTTACAGTGGAATATTTAAGCCTCTATGGGATCTATGAAAGTCCTGGAAAATACCAGAGAGCATCGCTACCAGTGTGGTAATAAATACAGGCATGTTATCCTTTATCTGGGAATCTCTGAGCTCCTCCAAGGATCTCTAAAAGTCCTGGAAAATACCAGAGAGCATCACTACCAGTGTGGTAATAAATACAGGCATGTTATCCTTTATCTGGGGATCTCTGAGCTCCTCCTAGGATCTCTAAAAGTCCTGGAAAATGCCATCAAGTGTCACCGACAGCACCTGAACAATGGGGCCACAGACATTATTCACTAGAGAATACTGAGCTCTCTCCAGGATCTTTACATCTCCTGGGAAGTCCCATGAATCTCCACCACAGCAGCCTCACCTGCAGATCGGCTCCCTGCAGCCTACAGTCCATGTACTTCTCCCAGGCATATGACAGCTCTGCCTGCTGATGGCTGGCCATGTCGTCCACACCTCCAAGAACAACAGCAGCAGTCAGGCTGACGAGGAAGTCATGAGTGGTAGCCCGCTCCTCTCCGTCCTGGTCCTCCTGCCGGCTGAAAGTGCCCCAAACGAAGCCTCGGCTCCTCTCCTGAGTAATTCATATCAGGCTCATGACACACCGCGCCGCTCGGCCACTTTCTGACTCTGTTTCTGCAGAAAAACACAAAGTGTCAACGGTCAAAGGAGCACCGTTAGCTCTGTGTGCTAGTTTCGCGGTTACCGGCTAACTCTGAGATGCTAACAATCATTTATGACGCACTTTAACCCGAAACTTCATCCAAACGAGGACGAGCTTTACCACAACAGCCAGGCTTCAGCAACACTCAGCTAGCTAGCTAGGTGGACGGACACAAACTACGTCATGCTAAGCGCAGCTAGGAGGAACTCTCTTCCGGTTTCCTCTTCAAAATAAAAGCCGTACAAGCTGTAGTGATGCGTATTTCAGCTTTGGGATACAGGTAAAACAGTGACACTCATCCCTGCTCAACCAAGAGCCAAACTGTTGAAAAATGCCTTTACAATCTAAGTGGCGAAAAGTGGCAAAAACAGCTTGAAGTAGCAATGACATTAAGTTAAAGGGGAGCAAAAATGGCAAAAAAATGAGAGAAAAGTGACTAAAATGGGCAAAAAGCAGTCAAGAGGGGCAAAAAATAGGAAACAAATGGTATTTAATGGCAAATAGTAGCTTAAATGGGCACTTCATTATCTCTCACCCCTCATCAAGAGCTGAAAAGCATGACGAGCTATTGCTGGGTTAAAATTGGTGTTGAAATTATTTATTCATGCTATTTTTAACCAAGTTAACCAATTTTTTTTCTACCAATTTCTGACACTTCTTTAGACAACTTATATAATTTTGCAGTTTTTTTTTGTATTTTTGCCACTTCTTATTACTACTTTTGGACAATTTTTACCACTTTTTTGGAACTTTTTGCCACATTTAACCCATTTTGTTACCTTTTTGCCACTTTTCCCCCAATTTTGCTATTGTTTTTCCACATTTTTGCCCAATTTGCCCTTTTTCATCACTTTTAACCCATTGTTGCCATGCTTTTTCATCACTTTTAACCCATTGTTGCCATACTTTTTCATCACTTTTAACCCATTGTTTCCATACTTTTTCATCACTTTTAACCCATTGTTGCCATACTTTTTCATCACTTTTAACCCATTGTTTCCATGCTTTTTCATCACTTTTAACCCATTGTTGCCATGCTTTTTCATCACTTTTAACCCATTGTTTCCATACTTTTTCATCACTTTTAACCCATTGTTGCCATACTTTTTCATCACTTTTAACCCATTGTTTCCATACTTTTTCATCACTTTTAACCCATTGTTGCCCATTGTTTCCATGCTTTTTCATCACTTTTAACCCATTGTTGCCATACTTTTTCATCACCTTTAACCCATTGTTGCCATACTTTTTCATCACTTTTAACCCATTGTTTCCATACTTTTTCATCACTTTTAACCCATTGTTTCCATACTTTTTCATCACTTTTAACCCATTGTTTCCATACTTTTTCATCACTTTTAACCCATTGTTTCCATACTTTTTCATCACTTTTAACCCATTGTTGCCATACTTTTTCATCACTTTTAACCCATTGTTGCCCATTGTTTCCATACTTTTTCATCACTTTTAACCCATTGTTGCCATGCTTTTTCATCACTTTTAACCCATTGTTGCCATGCTTTTTCATCACTTTTAACCCATTGTTTCCATACTTTTTCATCACTTTTAACCCATTGTTGCCATACTTTTTCATCACTTTTAACCCATTGTTGCCCATTGTTTCCATGCTTTTTCATCACTTTTAACCCATTGTTGCCATACTTTTTCATCACCTTTAACCCATTGTTGCCATACTTTTTCATCACTTTTAACCCATTGTTTCCATACTTTTTCATCACTTTTAACCCATTGTTTCCATACTTTTTCATCACTTTTAACCCATTGTTTCCATACTTTTTCATCACTTTTAACCCATTGTTTCCATACTTTTTCATCACTTTTAACCCATTGTTTCCATACTTTTTCATCACTTTTAACCCATTGTTTCCATACTTTTTCATCACTTTTAACCCATTGTTGCCATACTTTTTCATCACTTTTAACCCATTGATGCCATCTCCATGATCCCCAGGTGGCTGGGCCCCAGAAAGCTCTCCCCTTTATCCCCCTTATAGGCCACCTTGTCTGTAAAATTACTTCAAAAGCCTTTTTTGTGTTGATTTAAATATTTAATAGTTAAATATTGAGATCTCAGCTTAACCTTAGGTGTGCCTTGGGTGAAAAAAGTTTGAAAACCACTGCCCTAAGGACCTGTGTAAATCCAGTTTTACATAACTTTTATTTTCCAAAAGAATAAAAAAAAAGTTTTTTTGTTGAAAAAAAAAAGCTATACGACTAACTGAATTACACAAAGCTATCCAAAATAATATCAACATCGACTGATTAGTCTGATTTATTGAAATTACTCTGTGGAGGATTTTCATTTGATGAACAGACAAATCTAATAAAACAGCTTTCCTACTTGATTCAACACACTAATAAATGTCAAATCAATTTTCTATTTCTGTGTAACATATCTGTAATGTATTAACATTTATTAGAACTCGGTACTATCACACGCATTATTTAATCAATACGACGTAACAATAAAACATAGAAATAAAAGGTTTTCTGCTCTAATTGTTAACTGTACTCATTTGCACATTAAATTAAATACATGTTTTGAACAGATGTCTTTTATTTTGAAAGTCCTGCTTAAGCTGTATGAAATTGTCGCTGCCTTCACAGCGGAGGCAGCTAAAAGCTCGATAATTTACCCAGAATTTACGTGCTAATGCCGTTTTAATCACACAGCCGCTACATTATTTTAAGTCCTGCATATTTCCAAAACTAAATATTTCATGTTCTGGATCTTTCGATCATTTTCCGACCATAATGACGTTAGCTGTTATGCTGGATGTTGCATCGCATCGTAAGACTGAGAGGCAGCTGTCAAAACTGTGGGGAGAGAAATGAACTGAGCATTAATGGTCTTTATCGAATCAAACACACTACCAGGCTGGTTTTAATCTTCTATGCAGTGATATTTAACCTCCAGCCGAGAGAGAAATGATCGTTTTCATACATACCTTCGTTTCTCATGAATTAACTGCTGCTAACGCTAGCCTTCCTCCAGCAGAGGTTGGTATGTGTTATTATACCCGCAGCGCGGACTGACAGGTTACTCCGCTTAGTGAATGCGGAGTTCCGTCGTCTTTCTTTGAGTAAAAAAAATGGCTTTTCTGATAAATCAGAGGCCCAGATATCAAATACTTTATTTAAAAAAAAATCCGTTTCTGCTTATTTGACCGTCAGACGTTTGGCTGAACTACGCCTTTAAATCATGCATTCCAAACTATCCTATGCATTTGGTCGCCTTTCTTCAATATGGAAAAAAAAACATATTTGTGAATTTAAAACAGAATCGACAGAGTAATTTATTTCTGCGTGTGAAAAGTCTTAATCAATTTACACTCTTAAAAAATTAAAGTAAATTAATCCTGACAGACTCTGTTGAGGGTAGACAAATCTCATAGTGCTGACGGCCAATGACATGAAGGCTGCAACAGATGGCGCTATCCTACCTAGACTATTTCTGTCACTACCAAAAAACACACCAAAGAAGAAGACCAACGAGTTCAGGAATGGTGCTGCGTTTGAGGGATTTCTAAAACCTGTGAATACGGTTGAATAAGGTGACTTTTAAAACGAGACTAGAGAGTGTAAAAATAATCCAAACACAGTCAGTAATCACTCTCATGTGATCCAGACTCTATTAACTAGTATTAACAGAGCACTTCCTGCAGACCTGGGGACTCTACTGGGCCCATAAAAGCAAATCACATCAATAAAAAGAGACAAGACCTTCAAGAGCTTTGAAAACAGTTGAAGAATCTTAAAATCTGCTCTATAACGAACAGTTAGCCGATGCAGAGACTTTAAAATGTGTGCTCTCTTTCTGGTCTTTGTCAGCATTCACACGGTGGAGTTTTAGAGACGTTGAAGCCTGAAAAACAGTAATCCAGTTCTACAGGTGATATAAGCATGAATTAATGTCTGTACACTGAGGGAGAATCGGTCACAGTCGGTTCTTTAAATGATACAAAGCTTCATTCGTTTGTTCTTCTCCATTTAAGAAGTGTTGATCAAACAAAGGAGGAACCGTTTTAATCTGCATATCAACCACTACAAGGAAGTTAAAGATAACCTTTACATGAGTGTCAACATTCCTGCAGGCTGCAGTTTATGTGGCAAATTATTCAAATTCCCAGCTTTCAAAACATGACTCTGAATGCACCACTGACGTCAGCAGGTGTCTCCCTTCTGAGCTTTCTTCAGACTGCGGGGGAGGCCTTCATGACGTCATCCAGTTCATTTTTGTCAACAGGCAACAAAATAAAAGACAGGTGACAGGCAGGAGGACAGGTGAGAGGCAGGAGGACAGGTGAGAGGCAGGAGGACAGGTGAGAGGCAGGAGGACAGGTGAGAGGCAGGAGGACAGGTGACAGGCAGGAGGACAGGTGAGAGGCAGGAGGACAGGTGAGAGGCAGGAGGACAGGTGAGAGGCAGGAGGACAGGTGACAGGCAGGAGTACAGGTGAGAGGCAGGAGGACAGGTGAGAGGCAGTAGGACAGGTGAGAGGCAGGAGGACAGGTGACAGGCAGGAGGACAGGTGAGAGGCAGGAGGACAGGTGACAGGCAGGAGGACAGGTGAGAGGCAGGAGGACAGGTGACAGGCAGGAGGACAGGTGAGAGGCAGGAGGACAGGTGAGAGGCAGTAGGACAGGTGACAGGCAGTAGGACAGGTGACAGGCAGGAGGACAGGTGACAGGCAGGAGGACAGGTGACAGGCAGGAGGACAGGTGACAGGCAGTAGGACAGGTGAGAGGCAGTAGGACAGGTGACAGGCAGTAGGACAGGTGAGAGGCAGGAGGACAGGTGACAGGCAGGAGGACAGGTGACAGGCAGGAGGACAGGTGAGAGGCAGTAGGACAGGTGACAGGCAGGAGGACAGGTGACAGGCAGGAGGACAGGTGAGAGGCAGGAGGACAGGTGAGAGGCAGTAGGACAGGTGAGAGGCAGGAGGACAGGTGAGAGGCAGTAGGACAGGTGAGAGGCAGTAGGACAGGTGAGAGGCAGGAGGACAGGTGAGAGGTAGGAGGACAGGTGAGAGGCAGTAGGACAGGTGAGAGGCAGGAGGACAGGTGACAGGCAGTAGGACAGGTGAGAGGCAGTAGGACAGGTTAGAGGCAGGAGGACAGGTGAGAGGCAGTAGGACAGGTGAGAGGCAGGAGGACAGGTGACAGGCAGGAGGACAGGTGAGAGGCAGGAGGACAGGTGACAGGCAGGAGGACAGGTGAGAGGCAGGAGGACAGGTGACAGGCAGGAGGACAGGTGAGAGGCAGGAGGACAGGTGAGAGGCAGTAGGACAGGTGACAGGCAGTAGGACAGGTGACAGGCAGGAGGACAGGTGACAGGCAGGAGGACAGGTGACAGGCAGGAGGACAGGTGACAGGCAGTAGGACAGGTGAGAGGCAGTAGGACAGGTGACAGGCAGTAGGACAGGTGAGAGGCAGGAGGACAGGTGACAGGCAGGAGGACAGGTGACAGGCAGGAGGACAGGTGAGAGGCAGTAGGACAGGTGACAGGCAGGAGGACAGGTGACAGGCAGGAGGACAGGTGAGAGGCAGGAGGACAGGTGAGAGGCAGTAGGACAGGTGAGAGGCAGGAGGACAGGTGAGAGGCAGTAGGACAGGTGAGAGGCAGGAGGACAGGTGAGAGGTAGGAGGACAGGTGAGAGGCAGTAGGACAGGTGAGAGGCAGGAGGACAGGTGACAGGCAGTAGGACAGGTGAGAGGCAGTAGGACAGGTTAGAGGCAGGAGGACAGGTGAGAGGCAGTAGGACAGGTGAGAGGCAGTAGGACAGGTGAGAGGCAGGAGGACAGGTGAGAGGCAGTAGGACAGGTGAGAGGCAGTAGGACAGGTGAGAGGCAGTACAGGTGAGAGGCAGCAGGACAGGTGAGAGGCAGGAGGACAGGTGAGAGGAAGGAGGACAGGTGAGAGGCAGTAGGACAGGTGAGAGGCAGGAGGACAGGTGACAGGCAGTAGGACAGGTGAGAGGCAGTAGGACAGGTTAGAGGCAGGAGGACAGGTGAGAGGCAGTAGGACAGGTGAGAGGCAGTAGGACAGGTGAGAGGCAGTAGGACAGGTGAGAGGCAGGAGGACAGGTTAGAGGCAGGAGGACAGGTGAGAGGCAGGAGGACAGGTGAGAGGCAGTAGGACAGGTGAGAGGCAGGAGGACAGGTGAGAGGCAGTAGGACAGGTGAGAGGCAGTAGGACAGGTGAGAGGCAGGAGGACAGGTGAGAGGCGGTAGGACAGGTGAGAGGCAGGAGGACAGGTGAGAGGCAGTAGGGCAGGTGAGAGGCAGTAGGACAGGTGAGAGGCAGGAGGACAGGTGAGAGGCAGGAGGACAGGTGAGAGGCAGTAGGGCAGGTGAGAGGCAGGAGGACAGGTGAGAGGCAGGAGGACAGGTGAGAGGCAGGAGGGCAGGTGAGAGGCAGGAGGACAGGTGAGAGGCAGGAGGACAGGTGAGAGGCAGGAGGACAGGTGAGAGGCAGTAGGGCAGGTGAGAGGCAGGAGGACAGGTGAGAGGCAGGAGGACAGGTGAGAGGCAGCAGGACAGGTGAGAGGCAGTAGGACAGGTGTGCTCTGAGAAATTCAACATTATCATTCAGGTAAATTCTGCATTTATTATAAACAGAAATAAAGAGTGAAACCAGAACAGGGATCTTATAGCTTCAGTATGAACACAGCTGCTTTAACATGTGTCATATCTTCTCAGTGTGAACTTAAACGCTGACTCAGATTGAGGGCGTTATTTTCACACCTTTGGGGATGAAAGAAGACAAACCTCCAAACAGACTGTTTATTTAAAGCCACACCTTTATAATTAGGTAAAGAAATGTTGGCTTCTGATGGTAGTGTGGTGGAGAAACCAAACAAGAGATGTTTTTGTTGCAGCATATCTCTAGTAGCAGGGGTTCTCAACGTTGGGGTCAGGACCCCATTTGGGGTCGCAAGACACTGTGAGGGGGTCTCCAGATGCCTTAAAAAAAACCCACTTAGAATGTTATTTAAATTGCACTGTTGCCACTTTATACCAAATTTACCAAATTTTAACCCTTCTTCATCACTTTTTAACACCAATTTTATTTTAGCACATTTATGACACCATTTGTGTCTATTTTAACCCTTTCCACCACTTTTTCTGCCTGTTTTTGTCACTTCTAAATCCATTCTTGCCACTTTCTGCCTATTGTTGCCTCATTATTGCCACTATTAACCACTTTTTACACCCCTTTTTGTCCATTTTAACCACAATTATCACATTTTTGCCAGTTTATATCAATTTTCATCCCAGTACACCGAATTTCCCCCAATTTTTTGCACTTTAAAGCCATTTCAGCCACTTCTTAATCCCTTTTTACCACTTTTTGTGCCTGTTTTTGTCAATTTAATCCATATTTGGTTATTTTTTTGCCACAGTTATCTAATTTGCCACTTTTAACCCATTTATATTCTTGAAAAATACAATTTCAACACCTTTTCCACCATTTTTTACCATTATTCACTAATTTAAGCAATTTTTCACCCATTTTAAATATGTTTTTACAAAGTTATTGTCATTTTAAGAAGGCTATTTACTACATAAAAGAATAGATAGAGATCTTTGTTTCTTTGACAAGAGTGGTTATTATTTAGGTCAAATATAAAATATGGTTTTCACAGCTTAACTTCACAATGGACCATGGTTATTCTGACCTCCATGGGCCCCCAGTTTGTCTGGGTCCCAGAAACCTCCCCCTTTATCCCCCTTATGGACGGCCTTGTCTCCACAGGACTATTCTAGAACGTTCCTGGCTGTTCAACCACCCTCAGGTCCAGTGGAGGTCCCTGGTCTCTGGTACCTTTATTTTGGGGGTCCCTGGTCTCTGGTACCTTTATTTCGGGGGTCCCTGGTCTCTGGTACCCTTATTTCGGGGGTCCCTGGTCTCTGGTACCCTTATTTCGGGGCTCCCTGGTCTCTGGTACCCTTATTTTGGGGGTCCCTGGTCTCTGGTACCCTTATTTTGGGGGTCCCTGGTCTCTGGTACCTTTATTTTGGGGGTCCCTGGTCTCTGGTACCCTTATTTTGGGGGTCCCTGGTCTCTGGTACCTTTATTTCGGGGGTCCCTGGTCTCTGGTACCTTTATTTTGGGGGTCCCTGGTCTCTGGTACCCTTATTTTGGGGGTCCCTGGTCTCTGGTACCCTTATTTTGGGGGTCCCTGGTCTCTGGTACTCTTATTTCAGGGGGTCCCTGGTCTCTGGTACCCTTATTTTGGGGTCCCTGGTCTCTGGTACCCTTATTTTGGGGGTCCCTGGTCTCTGGTACTCTTATTTTTGGGGGTCCCTGGTCTCTGGTACCCTTATTTTGGGGGTCCCTGGTCTCTGGTACCCTTATTTTGGGGGTCCCTGGTCTCTGGTACTCTTATTTTTGGGGGTCCCTGGTCTCTGGTACCCTTATTTCGGGGCTCCCTGGTCTCTGGTACCCTTATTTCGGGGGTCCCTGGTCTCTGGTACCCTTATTGGTGGGGGTCCCTGGTCTCTGGTACCTTTATTTTGGGGGTCCCTGGTCTCTGCTACCTTTATTTTGGGGGTCCCTGGTCTCTGGTACCCTTATTTTGGGGGTCCCTGGTCTCTGGTACTCTTATTTTTGGGGGTCCCTGGTCTCTGGTACCCTTATTTTGGGGTCCCTGGTCTCTGGTACCCTTATTTCGGGGGTCCCTGGTCTCTGGTACCCTTATTTCGGGGCTCCCTGGTCTCTGGTACCCTTATTTTGGGGGTCCCTGGTCTCTGGTACCCTTATTTCGGGGGTCCCTGGTCTCTGGTACCCTTATTTCGGGGCTCCCTGGTCTCTGGTACCCTTATTTCGGGGCTCCCTGGTCTCTGGTACCCTTATTGGTGGGGGTCCCTGGTCTCTGGTACCCTTATTTTAGGGTCCCTGGTCTCTGGTACCCTTATTTTGGGGGTCCCTGGTCTCTGGTACCCTTATTTCGGGGCTCCCTGGTCTCTGGTACCTTTATTTTGGGGGTCCCTGGTCTCTGGTACCTTTATTTCGGGGGTCCCTGGTCTCTGGTACCCTTATTTTGGGGGTCCCTGGTCTCTGGTACTCTTATTTTTGGGGGTCCCTGGTCTCTGGTACCCTTATTTTGGGGTCCCTGGTCTCTGGTACCCTTATTTTGGGGGTCCCTGGTCTCTGGCACCTTTATTTCGGGGGTCCCTGGTCTCTGGTACCCTTATTTTGGGGGTCCCTGGTCTCTGGTACCCTTATTTTGGGGGTCCCTGGTCTCTGGTACTCTTATTTTTGGGGGTCCCTGGTCTCTGGTACCCTTATTTTGGGGTCCCTGGTCTCTGGTACCCTTATTTCGGGGGTCCCTGGTCTCTGGTACCCTTATTTCGGGGCTCCCTGGTCTCTGGTACCCTTATTTCGGGGCTCCCTGGTCTCTGGTACCCTTATTGGTGGGGGTCCCTGGTCTCTGGTACCCTTATTTTGGGGTCCCTGGTCTCTGGTACCCTTATTTTGGGGGTCCCTGGTTTCTGGTACTCTTATTTTTGGGGGTCCCTGGTCTCTGGTACCCTTATTTTGGGGGTCCCTGGTCTCTGGTACTCTTATTTTTGGGGGTCCCTGGTCTCTGGTACCCTTATTTTGGGGTCCCTGGTCTCTGGTACCCTTATTTTGGGGGTCCCTGGTCTCTGGTACCCTTATTTCGGGGGTCCCTGGTCTCTGGTACCCTTATTTCGGGGCTCCCTGGTCTCTGGTACCCTTATTTTGGGGGTCCCTGGTCTCTGGTACCCTTATTTCGGGGGTCCCTGGTCTCTGGTACCCTTATTTCGGGGGTCCCTGGTCTCTGGTACCCTTATTTCGGGGGTCCCTTGTCTCTGGTACCCTTATTTCGGGGCTCCCTGGTCTCTGGTACCCTTATTTTGGGGGTCCCTGGTCTCTGGTACCCTTATTTCGGGGCTCCCTGGTCTCTGGTACCCTTATTTCGGGGGTCCCTGGTCTCTGGTACCCTTATTTTGGGGGTCCCTGGTCTCTGGTACCCTTATTTCGGGGGTCCCTTGTCTCTGGTACCCTTATTTCGGGGCTCCCTGGTCTCTGGTACCCTTATTTTGGGGGTCCCTGGTCTCTGGTACCCTTATTTCGGGGCTCCCTGGTCTCTGGTACCCTTATTTTGGGGGTCCCTGGTCTCTGGTACCCTTATTTCGGGGCTCCCTGGTCTCTGGTACCCTTATTTTGGGGGTCCCTGGTCTCTGGTACCCTTATTTTGGGGGTCATGGGCCATAAAGGTTGAGGACCTCTGTCTTACAGGACACTCTAGATGACACTATCTCACTGTGTCTACTCAGCAGGTCCCTGGGGGGAGCTTCATTTTTATCTACCATCGCTGCCACCATGAGGCCGCTTTGGTGACGGTGTCAAACTCCAGGGCACCAGAGAGGTGGGCTACTGTTAATACTGGCACAGATGTTCTTATCTAATGTTGTGCATCCATTCTTTGATGTAAAGTGTAATAAATGAAGAAATCCCAGCAGCAGCAGGGTTCAGGAGGCTTTTATCTGACTGTTGAAATGTTGAATGTTCAGATATTTTCCTTTTATAAATCTGACATCAAACATTTGAACCAAACATCCAGCTATAAGAGACTTTATGTAACCTCTTAATCTCCGTTAATCCTCCGTCATGCTTTACGTTAACCCACTCTGGATTACAGTCTGCTCTCAGCATCGTCTCTGGAACCTTTGCTCGCTCACATTGAGAGATCTGGGACATCTCTAACACTTTACAGCCTGAGGAGTCAATCTTAACAGATTTAAAGACCTTTTCACTATCAGTGAGATAATCAATAAAATCTGAGTGAATATAACCTGATACACAGAGTGCAAATGCATTTAAATGGGGATATTAATTAGAGACACAAATATGGCTCTTCATGAATTTTTTTAGACATTTTAAAGCTAAATATTGAAAAAAAAACATCAAATTCTCACTGATACTTCAGAGGGATCATTACTGGACAGAGGCAACAAACAATTCAATAAAATTTGTGTCTTTTGTTATAAAATCTGTATGAAAAAAACAATTTTTGCAACTTTAAAACCAGTTTTTCCCACGTTTAACTCGTTGATACTTTTTGCCTCTTTAACCCAACTTTTGAAAGTTTAAACCACTTTATCTGCATGTTTGATCCCCTCTGTTCCACTTTTATCAATTTTTGCCACTTTTCTTCTATTTTTGCAATTTTTAACACCTTTTCATTACTTTCTTGCTCTTCTTTTGTCATTTGTAACCAATTTGTGATACCTTTTGTGCATTTTTTTTCCCTTTACCTTTTTTTGGCCACATTTTAACCTCTTTTCACCACTTTATCTGGTCATTTTTGCAGCACTTCTACCAACCTTAACTCTTTAAAATATCGAATAATAATGAGGGTAAATCTCTGTAAAAACGGATCAAATGTTGAGTCACTCTAGAACTATTTCAATGTTAATTTTTGGCTGGTTGGATTTAACAGCTGCAGACATTTAAAGCCAAAGATACTCTTAAAGTCTTCTTTTCCTCCTTTTTTGAATTTAATGATCTTTCGGGGGCCGGACAGGAAGCTTTGGGGGGCCTGATATGGCCCCCGGGCCACCAGTTGATGATCAGTGCTCTAGAGTTTATTTTTTGTTTTATTTAATTCTATTTGTCACCTTTTACTTCACAAATTTCTCCTTTTCTTCATCACTTTTCATGTGATTATTAATCAGATTAATGTATATCAATAACTGCTTCAATAATATAAAAATATCCTCTGTATATAAATGATGTAGAAATAAAACCCTGGCTTTTCATTGTTATTTAAATGTCTGCTTACCTTTGCTCTGGTTTTATTCTGTCATATTTTATATCAAATGTTTCATCTTTTACAGGGAGCCAATCTTCAGGTTTTCACATACTCCTGCTTTTTTTAGGGGGTTTCTAAATGACGTGAAGTCTTGGTGGCTCCTCCTGCAGATGTTGTATTTGTAATGACCTCTGCTGACCACAGGGTGTCGCTGTTGTAATGAAAATAAAAGCACAGACACAGCAGAACAACAAGTTTAAAAAAGTTTCTTCTTTTGCTGTAAACTCATCCCACCAGCTCATGACAACAAGAAACAGCTGATCCAGACAGGAAATGATGTCATGCATTGATGATTTTCACATTAAATTATGAATCCCTTGAGCTTTATTCTCAGTTTATGTGCACTCAGGAAAAGGAGACAAATATAGTGTTTATATTTACAGTTCTGTGACTTTATAAATGTAGATAAGCATAACTCAGCAATAAAAGGCACAGTAAGTTCACCTCGGGGGTTTCAGTGGCGTTTTCAGCACCTATTCGCCAAATTCACAAAGCAGCCGTTTCTCTTCGGCGCCACGTTCAGGGAGGGAAGCTCTGATGAGGATTTAACGCCAGACTGCAGCGTTCGTAGGCTACGTTCACACAGCAGTCAGCCGTGATCAGACCTAAATCTGGTTTAGAACCACATACCAAAGTGGTCTGACTCTGATCTAAAAGGTCAGACTCAACGTGACCTCTGCTGTTCACACTGTCAGATATGAGTCACATGTGAGCAAAAACAGCAGATTCAGGTCCGTTTGAAGTGCAGCGTGAACGCAGCCTGAGCGTAAACATGAGAGAGGGTCTGGCTGCAGACCACACATCTCAGACACCCCCTCTTGCAGACCAGAACAATGAAATGTCGCTTCTGTCAGAACAGAAGGGACGTTATTTACCCCTACAACATTTCAGAAGTTTTCTTCTCAATCCAACTTTATTCATAAACAAAGTTTGGCAGACACATTCATGAGCTAACCAGACTTTCAGACGGAGCAGCTCTCCATGAATAAACAGAATAAAGCTCAGATTTACGTTCACGCAAGCTTCGTTAGCTACAGCTGAAGCTGACGTAGCTTCATTAGCTACAGAGTATACTAACATAGATGTGACTGTTGCTGCATTAGCTTAAGCAGTAGCTAACGGAGCTAAAGTGAGCCACCGTTCACATAACTGCTTCTTAAACAGGTCTAACCTGGCTTCATTTGCTTTAGCTGCATTAGCTATGTAGCTACATTAGCCATGTAGCTAACATAGCTTCATTAGTTTCAGCTTTAGCCACATTAGCTGTATATCTAAATAACTCATGTAGCTAACATATCTTTGTTAGCTTTAGATTTAGCTAAGAAGCTACGTAACATACATAGTTGTTTTAGCTTTGTTAGCTGTAGCTTAAGCTACTATAGCTTTGCTAGCTATGTAGTTAACCTTACTATAAATATGAATATTACTGTCAGCAAAGCGAGGCACTGTTAGCAAAACCTTCTAAAACAAGTGAAGCTCTAGCAAATGTAGCATAATCTGATGTATCTAATGTAGCATTGTTCGCTTTTGCCTTAGCTACATATTTTAGCAATGCTAGTTTTATAGCTAATGTAGCTTTGTTAGCTTTGGATATAGCTATGTAGCTTCATAGCCTTTGTGGTTATGTGAGCGGTGGCTCTGTTTTCCCTCATTAGCTGTAGCTAAGGCTAACAGCTTTAGATAGTCTAATGTAGCTAATGTAGCTTTATTTGTTGTAACTGTAGCTATTTCAATTACATCCACTTTACCCATGTAGCTAATGTAGCTTTGTTAACTCTACATTTAGATACATTAGCTACATAGCTACATTAGCTGTGTTACAGTGTTTTGATGGAGGATAAGCTTTTATTTCCTGTAAGAAGTGGATGTAGTCGGCGTTATTAAACATTTAATAATTCTGTTCTCAGATTTCTGACTTTTAACGTAATGAACCCTAACCCCACCCTAAAGCCGGGTCTACACGGTGCGATTTTCCTGCGATTCAGGCGTGAATTTGGAATCGCGTGACTCTCAGTTGGATCGGGCGTCATTTCTCGTGCTGTGTACAGGGGCTACGACGGCCGACCACAGCCCGTCGTACGACCTTACGACCTGCTCCCGGCTGGTCGGGAGGAGTTCTGGCATGTTTGATATTTTGGTCGTACGACTCCAGACACTTCTCAGTGAGAGCAGAAACGCGAGCAGAACGAACAACTTTGGAGGATTGTTTTCATTTGTAGTCAGAAAACCTCCTAAATTACCGTGACTATGATAAAGGAAATAAACGAGCAGGAAATATTCCTGAGGACCTGAGGTGATGATGTTTGTGTGTGGGATAGAGAGAGGTAACAGGAGAGGGAGAGAGAATGAATGGAGACGCTTCACCCTGAGTGTGTGAGACTTTTTAAAAAGGAAACTCCGCTGGTTTCTGTCACAGTCGCTCAGTGTGAGATGATATTCTGCTACGACGGTCGTACGGTCAGATTGAAATCACAGCGTACACCCGGCTTAACACTAACCGTAAGTTTCAGTTGATTTTATTCTGAAAGTTTTAGTGTATTTCCATTCTGAGAGAAGCGCCGTCTCACAGTAGTGGTCTGCAGAGGAGGCTTCTGGGAATGAAGATTTCAGGCATGACTGAATAATTTCAGCCTTTTCATTGATGACAGCTGACCGAGGGAAGAGTCCAAACGTCCCCTTCTTTCTCACACCGCTATCATCTCTACTGTTAGCATTCTGCTTCAAACAAAGTCAGCTTTTAGCATTTCCTTCACTGACACAACGTAAAAACATTCAGTCTTCCTTCCTGAGCGTCACACTGGAGAAAACAGCCGCCGTGGTAAAATGGTGAATACTTTAATGATGCTGATCAGCTCTCAAACATCCAAACAGTGATAAATCTCAGAGAGCAGCTGCCGTCTTTTAGTACCCGCCGTCTCTCTCCACGCAGCCCACACCCACCGCGTTGTCTGGACATTTGCAGGAGCGGCCATTAGGGGTCGCTAAACAGAGGTGAGTGCAGCCGCCGTTGTTGACAGCACAGTAGTTTTGTCCTGTAGGGATGAAGAAAACATGCACGCCGTGAGTAATCCGGGACATTCCAGGACAGCGTCATAAATCAGGAGCCACTGAAGCAGCAGGAGACGCTCTCTCTCTCTGCTGTTTGTTTAACGGATGTAACATACTGAAGGTAAACAGAGCTAACTCCAGATGGAGGAGGCCCCCGTCTCCCTTGGCTCCACATTCCCTGTCTTATCGAGAGGGGAGGACGGCGGAGCAGAGCGGGAGCATGAGTTCACTCATGATGGATGCTGGCTGCAGACATGTTTTAGGTCGAGGAGTGAACCTGATGTTGTTGATCTTCGCAGTTTCCTCTCATGCTTTTTTTAAGAGTGTAAAAAGGTCAGAGAGCATCCGTGTCTGCTGCTGAAGAATGAAGGAGAAGTTTAATAAGCCTGACTCAACCGTAGCCCCCGAATATGTGAGGGTTGAGCTCTTTCAAAGATTAGAGCTGACCATCAGTGATGTATGAGGCACAGAGGTGATTCAGGCGGAAAACTCTGTTTTCTCACTAAAGACTCGGTGTATTCCACGAAAAACCACACAGATATCCATGAAAACAGAGTGTTTCTGTGCATTTGAACACACCATGGTCATTTAGGAGAATGTTCCACATCTCCTGATATTTCAGCTGAATAAATGATGACAGCTGTAAGAAAACACAGAGCAGGCTTCTGGTGCAGGGCCTGACAGTGGCTGCTGGACAGTCTGACCATCAGCGCGCTGCTGCATGTGTGCAACTGTGGTGTTGATGCAACTCAGTGTTCACAGCCTTTTTTTCATGACATGAGACTAACAAAAATAGATCTGTGACGACTAAAACTAGACTAACAAAAATAGATCTGTGACGACTAAAACTAGACTAACAAAAATAGATCTGTGATGACTAAAACTAGACTAACAAAAATAGATCTGTGACGACTAAAACTAGACTAACAAAAATAGATCTGTGATGACTAAAACTAGACTAACAAAAATAGATCTGTGATGACTAAAACTAGACTAACAAAAATAGATCTGTGACGACTAAAACTAGACTAACAAAAATAGATCTGTGACGACTAAAACTAGACCAACAAAAATAGATCTGTGATGACTAAAACTAGACTAACAAAAATAGATCTGTGACGACTAAAACTAGACTAACAAAAATAGATCTGTGACGACTAAAACTAGACCAACAAAAATAGATCTGTGACGACTAAAACTAGACCAACAAAAATAGATCTGTGACGACTAAAACTAGACTAACAAAAATAGATCTGTGACGACTAAAACTAGACTAACAAAAATAGATCTGTGACGACTAAAACTAGACTAACAAAAATAGATCTGTGACGACTAAAACTAGACCAACAAAAATAGATCTGTGACGACTAAAACTAGACCAACAAAAATAGATCTGTGACGACTAAAACTAGACTAACAAAAATAGATCTGTGACGACTAAAACTAGACTAACAAAAATAGATCTGTGACGACTAAAACTAGACTAACAAAAATAGATCTGTGACGACTAAAACTAGACCAACAAAAATAGATCTGTGACGACAGAAAACTAGACTAACAAAATTAGATCTGTGACGACTAAAACTAGACCAACAAAAATAGATCTGAGACGACTAAAACTAGACTAACAAAAATAGATCTGTGACGACTAAAACTAGACTAACAAAAATAGATCTGTGACGACTAAAACTAGACTAACAAAAATAGATCTGTGACGACTAAAACTAGACTAACAAAAATAGATCTGTGACGACTAAAACTAGACTAACAAAAATAGATCTGTGACGACTAAAACTAGACTAACAAAAATAGATCTGCGACGACTAAAACTAGACTAACAAAAATAGATCTGCGATGACTAAAACTAGACTAACAGAAATAGATCTGTGATGACTAAAACTAGACTGAGACTAACAGAAATAGATCTGTGATGACTAAAACTAGACTAACAAAAATAGATCTGCGATAACTAAAACTAGACTAACAAAAATAGATCTGTGATGACTAAAACTAGACTAACAAAAATAGATCTGTGACGACTAAAACTAGACTAACAGAAATAGATCTGTGATGACTAAAACTAGACTAACAAAAATAGATCTGCAATGACTAAAACTAGACTAACAAAAATAGATCTGTGATGACTAAAACTAGACTAACAAAAATAGATCTGTGACGACTAAAACTAGACTAACAAAAATAGATCTGTGACGACTAAAACTAGACTAACAAAAATAGATCTGTGACGACTAAAACTAGACTAACAAAAATAGATCTGTGACGACTAAAACTAGACTAACAAAAATAGATCTGTGACGACTAAAACTAGACTAACAAAAATAGATCTGTGACGACTAAAACTAGACTAACAAAAATAGATCTGTGACGACTAAAACTAGACTAACAAAAATAGATCTGCGACGACTAAAACTAGACTAACAAAAATAGATCTGCGATGACTAAAACTAGACTAACAGAAATAGATCTGTGATGACTAAAACTAGACTGAGACTAACAGAAATAGATCTGTGATGACTAAAACTAGACTAACAAAAATAGATCTGCGATAACTAAAACTAGACTAACAAAAATAGATCTGTGATGACTAAAACTAGACTAACAAAAATAGATCTGTGATGACTAAAACTAGACTAACAAAAATAGATCTGCAATGACTAAAACTAGACTAACAAAAATAGATCTGTGATGACTAAAACTAGACTAACAAAAATAGATCTGTGACGACTAAAACTAGACTAACAAAAATAGATCTGTGATGACTAAAACTAGACTAACAGAAATAGATCTGTGACGACTAAAACTAGACTAACAAAAATAGATCTGTGACGACTAAAACTAGACTAACAAAAATAGATCTGTGACGACTAAAACTAGACTGAGACTAACAAAAATAGATCTGTGATGACTAAAACTAGACTAACAAAAATAGATCTGTGACGACTAAAACTTGACTGAGACTAACAAAAATAAGAAAGAATATTACACAGGTCCCCCTTACGGGCTAGCCAAGCAGCAAA
This sequence comes from Cheilinus undulatus, assembly GCF_018320785.1. NCBI lineage: Eukaryota > Metazoa > Chordata > Actinopteri > Labriformes > Labridae > Cheilinus > Cheilinus undulatus. The sequence goes on along the minus strand of NC_054870.1, from coordinate 54,193,346 downwards.
TGTTTTAATATTTGCATTTTAATTTAGTTTTGCACAATATTTTCCTCATTTATGAGTAATTTGTTACTATGTTTAAATTAAGTGTACTTTCATAGTTTTGTTGCGCTGGACTACATCATTTAGACATTTTTAGGGGAGAAGCAGGGCCTCCAGCATTTTATTTACAATTACAATTTTAGTCTGCTGACCGATTAATTTAGTAACTTTCGATTCAATAATGACACTAATTACTAAGAAAAACTGAATAAAACACACTTTTTCTTGCATGCTTCTCAAGGGCCCCTCCCTGCTGTGGGCCCGGGTAATCAGGACCCTTTTTCCTCTGTGCTACGCCCATGGGTGGGGGTCTGCTGAATAAATGATCTTCTATCGACCGCATAGTTGACTATCCAGCTCCACTGATGTTTTTAAAGAAAACTGAAGACACACCTTTTTAATTTGGAATTTAACATGCAGTAATTATTATTATTATTATTATTATTATTATTATTATTATTATTAATACTTTTTTAAAAATGTTTTTTCTTTTTTTAATGTGTGGTTGCATTTTAATGGCTGTTTACTATTTCTTACTGTCTCGTGCTCTCTGGTTTTTATTGATCATTTATTGATCACTGATGTCTGTCTATTCCTTTGTAAAGCACTTTGGGCTACATGTCTTATGTATGAAAGATGCTATACAAATAAATAAAGTTGAGTTTTCCTTTGAAACCCCTGTTCTAGGGGATTAAACACCAGCTTAGAAGGCCTGCTTTTAAATTTTATGTTTCATTTTGATAATGTTTGTTCTGCTAAATGCTTCGAGGCTAAATATGACACCCTGGTCCTCTAACTGGGCCTGTGAATGCATTCATAGCAGTGTCTGCCATCGTGCAGCAAACATGCAGCCAGTCCAGCTCAGGCGTTAGATCCTAAAAGGGTTTGAGTCTGGAGGAACTAAAGAACTGTCAGGATCAGTCACCGGTCTGTAGCTGATAATGTCCGTTACCTAACTCTGATTGTTGGACTTGTTTGGTTTCTGCTGAGGTGTTTCCCTCTCATCAGCCTGGTCTTATTCTTCTATAAAGCTAAAATTATTGTTAATGATTCAGAAACTTCTAGAGCACACATTTGAAGTGAAGTTTGAGGTTTCGTCTCGCTCTCAGTGCTGACAGATTTACCTGAAGGACACTGGGAGAAGGCTGTGGTGATGCCGTACAGTTTGGTCCGTTTCTGAGGCTGGAACTCGTCCGACTCCCGGCCAGCGTAGCGGTCCACAACGACCACGGCGTCCCTGTTATCCAAACACAGAGTTTAGTAATCCAGGAACTATTACAGATTGGGAAACATCGACATCCTGCCTCTCTAAGTGTGTATAAAGTCTGTAGAGAGTGAGTAAGGGTGCAGGGGTGAGGGTGGGCTTCTTCTTCACCATAACTGGAATAGTTTGCCCCCCCCCCTCCTCCTGCAACCAAAGATCTGAGGGAGGCCCGGCAGGTCACTCACAGACGAGGGAGGGGGGCTGAGAAATTGCAAGCAGCTGCCACTTTTTAAGATGCTCCTTCACCAACCCCCACTGACTCATGGGAAGAAAAGCTCCACAGTGTTCAGAGTTTGAAGTCTGCCCGTGTCTGAAGAGCGAGGAGCCTTTTAACCTCTGACTGATGCTCTGCTTCCTCCGCTCTGACACATCTGAGGTCTAACATGACGCAGCAGACCAGGAGAAAGACGCTGTTATGTCCTCATGTGGACAGAAAACAAGGCTGATGATCCTCAAGAGACCACAGACATGAGGACGCCTCTACGCGTTTTTAACATTATAATCTTCTAAATGTAGATGATTGGCCACAAAGCTGCTGTTTGTAATGAGGTCTCACACTAAGACATGGCCTCAGAGGAGAAACAAAGATGGAGGAGGATCAGCATCCTCAAACCCTGCTTATGCTGTTGACACTACCCAGTCTGCTCACTGGCTGTTTAATTCTGTAAGGGGAATCATAAATATCTAACCTGTTTGATATTTAGGACTCAAGCTCCAGGAAGCTCCACTGCAGCAGGGAAATAATCTGATTGACACCACACACTCCAGGATTATTTGGACACATAATCCCTTGATCAATAAGAGGGTGAATCTGGCACAGGTATAATCTGGTATTTGGCACACCTGGATGTGATGCTACACCTGCTCCATGATCCCTGATCAGAGTCTCTATAGAGCACTTCTCCATGCTCAGATTAAACCACATAGTAGAGGGGGTGTGTCACATGTTAGAGTTAGAGGTCAGGCTCTATCTGCTGTTATCTCTGAGCAGCCAAACGGAGAGACTCTCTGGTAAAGCTCTACAATGAAGTGCACTCTAGAAAAGTCAAAAGGCACAGCTTTAATGCTGCTCTTATTGTGTGGTAGGTCGATCACTGCATGTATGCACCGGTGTGCAGAGATGCTAAGAGTTATTCTGGGGGAAAACACACTTTACCATGCAAACCAGCCTGGAAAAGGAGTTAAATCAGTCTGAGACTCCCAGCTGCTCTTCTATCCATGTGTGGCTCCGTTAGCATGACAAGGATGTGCGTGTTGGGGCTGCTGCTACAGCGAACACATCAATTTTACCTTTCCTTTAGTTAAACCCACTGTCTGTTATTCTGAATATCAACCATGGACTGTCAGAACCCGTGCAGGGTTGGGGCAGGACTGGACACCCCTGTTGCAGGTGTGGGTGGGAGTGGACGACGAGCGGGCGGTAATGGTCAGAAATCCACTGAGAGCGGGACTACGAAAAGCGTCCTGTGCAGGGTCTGGTACACTTAGCAGAACGGGCTGGACTTTAAGAGAGTGCGCACTGACCTGGGGAGGGTCAGGCTGGGTCTAAGCTCCACTTGGACACCAGAGAGTGATCTGTAGTGGTGTGTGTGAACCCACCTCAGTGTGTGCTGCAGGCGATTTAAAATCTGACCGTTAGGACAAGGGTAGTCACAAAACCAGGAGCTTCACACTAAACCATATCTGTTATTTTCATGTTGGATAGCGATGAAAGCACAGCAGGAGGAACAGATAAATATGCTGTCATATTTTCAACCAAAGATGCTGAAACAAAGCAGTGATACAGAGAAATGAGACGGTATTATCTGACTGTTTCACTGTTGGTCCGTTCTAAAGCACTGATCATCAACTGGTGGCCCGGGGGCCATATCAGGCCCCCAAAGCCTCCTGTCCGGCCCCCCAAAGATCATTAAATTCAGAAAAGGAGGAAAAGAAGATGTTGTGGTTTAAAGAGTATCCTCTGGCTTTAAATGTCTGCAGCTGTTAAATCATCCCACAAACAACTAATATGAAATAGTTTTAGAATGACTCAACATCCATCTGTTTCTATAGAAATTTACTGTCAGTCACACTTAAAGGGGTAAGGTTGGCAAGAGTTAGAAAAATAATGGGTGATAAATGGTAACATGGGTTGTGGAGTGGCACAAAGGGACAAACATTGGTGAAAACAGGAAAAAAGGGTTAAAAGTATGAAAAATGGGTTAAAAGTGTCAAAAAATAGTGCAAAAAAAGTAATGAAAAAGGGTTCAAAAGTGTCAAAATAGGGGAAAAGTGGAACCAAGAGGATAAAACCTGCTGGAAAAGAGGTTTAAAAGGAGTTAAGAATGGGAAAACATGGGTTAAAGAAGCAAAAAGTATTAAAAATGGGTTAAAAGTGGCAAAAACAACAAAAATAGAAAAAGGGGTTAAAGAGTGGCAAACACTGCTTTAAATGTTGAAACAATTATTGAAAAAAATGTAATGAAAATGGTTGAAAAAGTGTGAAAAATGGATAAAAGAGTGAAGGGGGTAAAACGCAGGAAAAGTGTTTTAAGAGGGGTTTAAATCTTTCTCAAATTGGTAAAAGAGGGAAAAAGGGGCAAAAAGTATCAAAAAAGGTTAAAAGTGTCAAAAATGGGGACAGATAGGGATAGATCTCACTGGTAATGACTAAAAATGTCCTGAGTTTAGAAAGAAAATACAAATACTACTACAATAATATTTCAATCAGACCAAAATATTTCTTTAACTTTTGTGGATTTGAAAGTCTGGCCCCCAGGGTCTCTGTGGAGAATAAACCTGGTCCTGGTGCAGATGGTCTTGATGAGCCCTGGTCTAAAGAAGGCTTCTCTCTGCCTCCACCCTCAGTCACAGCCTCTGTCCCTGCTAACAGCTCTTATTAAACCTCTTCAGTCACAGAGATGCAAACATCAGCGTCTGCAGCAGACAGAGAGCAGAAACATAAAGATGGAATAATCGTGGATGCTCAGACCTCCTCCAGTCGGTGTAGTAGATGTTCTTCCCAAACGACGTGATTCCAAACGGGTACTGGATCCCCTCGAGCACCTGCCTGCGGTCGCCACGGCTCGGGTTCATACACTCCATTTTATGGGTGCCTGCAGGCGAGAGATGGCGGTCACTGATGGTCACAGAGCAGACGTCATTACTACAGAGAGGAGTCACCTGTCTGATGTTTACCTGCGTCCGCCCAGCAGAGCAGAGAGCTCTGGGAGTCTAACGTCAGCCCGTTTGGAAGGCCGAGGTCGTCTTTGACCAGAACCCGCCGGTTTGACCCGTCCATGTACGACGTCTCGATCTTTGGAGCGTCACGGTTCCAGTCGGTCCAGTACAGATTTCTGTTCAGGAGAGAGGCTTGGAGTGAGCTCAGACTCGAATGTTTCTGTACAAGAATGTCTGCTTAAAGGTGCAGTACGTGGAGTTTTTGTACTAAAATGTCTGCTTAAAGGTGCAGTACGTGGAGTTTTTGTACTAAAATGTCTGCTTAAAGGTGCAGTACGTGGAGTTTTTGTACTAAAATGTCTGCTTTCCTTCTACAGGAATCTGACTGCCAAACAGAGAAGTTTCCTCTGCTCCACAGTCCGGTGTAGTCGTGCTTTACTCCATCTGACGCTTTCACTGGGCTTGGCTATGGTTTATGACTAAAATGGATTTATCCCCAGCCCTGATCAATAAATCTATCTGAAGCATACACACCCGCTGGGAGGGTCGGTGATGATGGCTCGCGGGTTGACGAGATCCGCGTCTATGATGACTCGTCGTTGAGTCCCGTCCAAAGAGGAAACCTCGATCCGATCCTTCACAGAGTCGGTCCAGAACAGAGTCCGTCCCAAGTGGTCGATGGCGATCCCTTCTGGACTGTCCAGATCTGTGGGAGCGTTAGTTTCTGTCAGTTTAAATGTTTTCATGATTAACAAAAATTAAGACCCAGAGGAGAACTACTTAAGGTTTTTAGGGTCACTCTATTTGAGTTTGTTCTGTTGCCTTAAACTGTGATATTTTAATCCTTTGGGGCATCAACAGTGAAATAAAAGTGCTTTTTTTCTGCCAAAAACTGGCTCAGGCTTTTTTTTTAACACTAAAGACCCCAGAGAGTCTGACCAACTACGAGTGTGTCTCTCTCCTCCACCCTCACCTCCTCCAGGTAAATCTAAGAAAAGTAAAGATTAGCATGAAAAAGGGTCAGCCAGGCTTTTCTCACTCTCTATGAACAGAAATATGCATGCAAGTGCAGCTTTCAATCTGCTTTTAAACGTCTCTGCTTAACTTCAACTCCATTTTTCTGCACTAGCTGGACTATAAGCATCAGGAAAATGGAGTCAAAAGTCTCCAATCGTTGACTGCTAGCAACACTGAAGGTCTGAAAAGGTTTTCCCAGAGCTGATTGGCCGCTCAGAATGAAGATGTTGCAGGCGAGTCAAAGCTGCAGCCTGAAGCAATCTTGTGGAGCAAACTGGAACCTTCTGAAGCCATGCGGCGTTTGAAAGCCTGCACAGATAGAACCCATAAAGGGTTGTTTTTCAGGAAGTGTCTACCTGATCTAATGACGGCGGATGGCTCTCCTCCCTGGATGCTGGCCTTGCTGATGGATGGAGACGTGATCTCTGTCCAGTAGACCATTTTATCCACACAGTCGTAGGCCACTCCGATGATCACCTTCTCCTGCAAAGGGTCAGAGAGCGTTAACCAGCTTTGGAGAGCGTTTGTTCAAACACCAGCGGTCGGGATAAAAACATGCTGCAGATGTGTTTCAGGGACTGTAGTGTCTAGACGTAAATCCAAACAAACTCAGAGCAGCTGCTTTGGAAATCAGCCTTACAAGAAATGCAGATTTGCAGTTCCAAAGAAGTGTTCCTGATGTTAGTGATTAGTGAGAACGCCGCCATGTGCGTCCAATAAAGAGACGGAGAAACACAGAAGGAGAATATCAGCGGCATGGGGGCGGCTGGTGGAAGAGGCTGCAGCTTTCTGTGAAGGTTTGATGGAGTTTCATCAGAATAATTACACATACCAAAGGTTCCCCTGACTCTGTTTGTGCCTGAGTTTAAATCTGAGGATTTAGGAGAATTTGTGAACATAAATCTGATAAACAGACTCCTGCTACCATCATAAGAACTTAAAACAAACTGAAGAGCCTCAGAGAATAATTTTAGTGTGATTAGGAGCTAAGGTTAGCATCTTCAAAAGAAATTTAAATGCTTTTCCATACCATGTTTTAAAATGACACAACCTTTAATTTCAATGGTTGATGGTACTAAGAAGGACAAAAATGTTCCTTAAATCATCAGCCATTTAAAATAAAAGCTGCTGCAGAGAAAGACGGAGCAGAATTCACTCGAAGGCAAAAAATAATGTTCATCATTTCCATAAAGATGCCAAAGTCCCATGTCTGTCTCCATCCTTTCACTGAGTTTATAATCAATTATGTTAGATTAAATACAAATCTGAAATGTAAAATAAGTGGCTGCATAAATATTCACCCACTTTAAGGCGGCTGACCTAACTCAGCTTCATTTAGTTAAACAGGGGGTCACCGAGTGTCTCAGGTAGGCTGTGAAAAGATAATATTTATAATCATAATTTACCCCTCAACGCCTGTTCTATCATCTCTGATCCAAACTTTTAACCTCCATCTAATCAGTACGATCACAAAAGACTAAAAAAGTCTAAAAAACTTCTGAATACAATCTGATAAATGATAAAAACGCCTTCAAGCTGATCATCAGATACCAAAAACACCATTACCCGTGTTCAAGTCCTAGTCGAGTCCCCAGTACCTGTGTACGAGTCCTAGTCAAGTCCACAGTGCCTGTGTTCGAGTCCTAGTCAAGTCCCCAGTGCCTGTGTTCAAGTCCTAGTCAAGTCCCCAGTACCTGTGTTTGAGTCCTAGTCAAGTCCCCAGTACCTGTGTTCGAGTCCTAGTTGAGTCCCCAGTGCCTGTGTTCGAGTCCTAGTCAAGTCCCCAGTACCTGTGTTCGAGTCCTAGTTGAGTCCCCAGTGCCTGTGTTCGAGTCCTAGTCAAGTCCCCAGTACCTGTGTTCGAGTCCTAGTCGAGTCCCCAGTACCTGTGTTCGAGTCCTAGTCCAGTCCCCAGTACCTGTGTTTGAGTCCTAGTCAAGTCCCCAGTGCCTGTGTTCGAGTCCCCAGTACCTGTGTTCGAGTCCTAGTCGAGTCCCCAGTACCTGTGTTCGAGTCCTAGTCGAGTCCCCAGTACCTGTGTTCGAGTCCTAGTCAAGTCCCCAGTACCTATGTTCGAGTCCTAGTCAAGTCCCCAGTACCTGTGTTCGAGTCCTAGTCGAGTCCCCAGTACCTGTGTTCGAGTCCTAGTCAAGTCCCCAGTACCTGAGTTCAAGTCTTAGTCGAGTCCCCAGTACCTATGTTCGAGTCCTAGTCAAGTCCCCAGTACCTGTGTTCGAGTCCTAGTCGAGTCCCCAGTACCTATGTTCGAGTCCTAGTCAAGTCCCCAGTACCTATGTTCGAGTCCTAGTCAAGTCCCTAGTACCTGTGTTTGAGTCCTAGTCGAGTCCCCAGTACCTGTGTTCGAGTCCTAGTCGAGTCCCCAGTACCTATGTTCGAGTCCTAGTCGAGTCCCCAGTACCTGTGTTCGAGTCTTAGTCGAGTCCCCAGTACCTATGTTCGAGTCCTAGTCAAGTCCCCAGTACCTGTGTTTGAGTCCTAGTTGAGTCCCCAGTACCTGTGTTCGAGTCCTAGTCAAGTCCCCAGTACCTGTGTTCGAGTCTTAGTCGAGTCCCCAGTACCTGTGTTCGAGTCTTAGTCGAGTCCCCAGTACCTATGTTCGAGTCCTAGTCAAGTCACCAGTACCTGTGTTCGAGTCCTAGTTGAGTCCCCAGTACCTGTGTTCGAGTCCTAGTCAAGTCCCCAGTACCTATGTTCGAGTCTTAGTCGAGTCCCCAGTACCTGTGTTCGAGTCCTAGTCAAGTCCCCAGTACCTATGTTCGAGTCCTAGTCAAGTCCCCAGTACCTATGTTCGAGTCCTAGTCGAGTCCCCAGTACCTATTTTTGAGTCCTAGTCGAGTCCCCAGTACCTGTGTTCGAGTCCTAGTCGAGTCCCCAGTACCTGTGTTCGAGTCCTAGTCGAGTCCCCAGTACCTGTGTTCGAGTCCTAGTTGAGTCCCCAGTACCTGTGTTCGAGTCCTAGTCGAGTCCCCAGTACCTGTGTTCGAGTCCTAGTCGAGTCCCCAGTACCTGTGTTCGAGTCCTAGTCGAGTCCCCAGTACCTGTGTTCGAGTCCTAGTCGAGTCCCCAGTACCTGTGTTCGAGTCCTAGTCGAGTCCCCAGTGCCTAAATCCTGGAGCCTAAATAAATTAAATGGCCCAGTATTTACTGGGTAACTCCAGCTTTACTGGGTAACTACACTGCTGTGTTTCATTAATGGTTGAATTTCTTCATCTGTTTATTCTAAAGGGCAGAGGAGCTGCTACACTCTTCATCAATTATATTAATTATAATAACAGGATCATTTGTGTATTTAGGGTGGAAAAATGAGCCAACATGTTTTTAGCTGAACTCTGCCTCTATCTTATACTAAACATTCCTTCAGAATGACTGGATTTATTCAGATTTCTCACTAAAAACTAAAATTCAAATTTTTCTGTGGGACTTTTGAACACATCATAAAAAGGTCTTAACTTTGCCCCCCCTTCAATGCTCTAAAGTCTGAGTTAACAATATTAAAGAATAAAATAGTCTTCAGCAAAAAGGTTCGAGCCCTCCTCAGAGTCCTGACACAGTTAAAGCTCGAGTCCGAGTCATCAGCGCTCGAGTCCAAGTCGAGTCACAAGTCCTCCAAATCAGGACTCGAGTCGGACTTGAGTCCGAGTCCTGGACTTGAAGACAAAATAACACTCAGAGAAAAGGTTATTGAAAAGTCAAAGTCAGAGGATGGAGACAGAAACATCTCCAAGTCTCTGAACATCCCCCAGAGTTCAGTTAAGTCCATCAGAAATGAAGGAATATGTCACATGTGTAAATCTGCCTAGATCAGACCGTCCTCACACACTGAGTGGGCGTGCAAGAAGGAGACTAGTGAGAGAGGACACCAAGACACCTATGACTACTCTGAAGGAGCTCCAAGCTTCAGCAGCTGAGATGGAGAGACTCTGCAGACAACAACTGTTGGCCGGGTTCTTCACCAGTCAGAGCTTTATGGGAGAGTGGCAAAGAGAAAGACACTGTTGAAGAAAACTCAGATTCAATCTGGACTAGAGTTCACCAGAAGGACTGTGGGAGACTCCATGGTCAAGAGGAAGAAAGGTCTTTGGTCTGATGAGACCAGAATGGAGCTTTGAGACCATCAGACAAGACGCCAAACACTGACATCACCACAAACACACCATCCCCACTGTGGAGCACAGGGGTGGCAGCATCATGCTGTGGGGTTGCTTCTCAGCAGCATCATCATGCTGTGGGGATGCTTCTCAGCAGCATCATGCTGTGGGGATGTTTCTCAGCAGCATCATGCTGTGGGGATGCTTCTCAGCAGCATCATCATGCTGTGGGGATGCTTCTCAGCAGCATGGTGCTGTGGGGATGCTTCTCAGCAGCATCATGCTGTGGGGATGTTTCTCAGCAGCATCATGCTGTGGGGATGCTTCTCAGCAGCATCATGCTGTGGGGATGCTTCTCAGCAGCATCATCATGCTGTGGGGATGCTTCTCAGCAGCATCATGCTGTGGGGATGCTTCTCAGCAGCATGGTGCTGTGGGGATGCTTCTCAGCAGCATCATGCTGTGGGGATGCTTCTCAGCAGCATGGTGCTGTGGGGATGCTTCTCAGCAGCATGGTGCTGTGGGGATGCTTCTCAGCAGCATGGTGCTGTGGGGATGCTTCTCAGCAGCATGGTGCTGTGGGGATGCTTCTCAGCAGCATCATGATAAAGGATAGGGTTGTTCCTATGGTATAAAAAGGTGAATTTCTCTGTTAGAATCTGGCTTCCACCTCATGATGTGTTGATGTCAGTGTTTCCAGCCAAGATTACGTCAACATCTCAGCGTAAGCTGTCTGAGTCTCCTGTGCCTTCTCATCTAGTGTTAGTGCTACAGTCTAAATCAAATGTTTTGCCATGTGAAATAAGTTTTTATTTATTTTACGCCAATCCTCCAGTGTGCCTTAGATTGCTCTTTTGCACTGACAGTTGATGAGTTTGATCATTTGACCTCACAGGGTTGATCAGGTATGTATATGTCTTTATATTTTACTGCTATCTTACCAGAACTTGGATTCCTGAACGGTGCAGACTGGTCTGGAATCAGATGTTAGTCAGGCTCTTCAGCCCAGACAAAAACAGTCACATGACTCCACTTACAGGTAGATGGAGGATGGCCTTGGCGTTGTCCTTATTCATATCCTGACCGTCCAGCGGGACGTGCTCGATCCTGCCGCTCTGGGCGAACAGGAGGTGAGTTCCTGGAGGGAGGGGGTGGATGTCAGGTCGAGGAGTGGGGCCATAAGGCGGAGGAATGCCACCGTGTTCGATACCTGTTAACAATCAGGGATTATATATGGAAGAAAAATCAACCTGAAATCAGTGAGGCAGCTTTGATATCAAATCAACAAGGCCCAGATATACAACAAATCTAATTTGGATATAAATGAGATGAAAGTTGAAATCCACCTTTTTGGTTCGAGCACCAGATAATCCAGATTACTTCTGTTTTATAGAAGAACTGGATTAGATCTACCTGGTACAGACCTTAAAGGATCCTATAATCCAGAGCTCTAAGGCTGGAGATACTCGCTGTTCCACCGTTCTGGCGCTCTGATGACCGTTCTTGTTGATAAACCTGCCTGTGCATGACATGTTTTACCAGAGGACACCACCAGAGGGCGCACCAGAGAGCTCAGTTATACAACCAGCTGATGTGTGGGATGTAAACTACAAACATGACGAGATATGATGTAAATCCTGAGATTAGAAATAAGATACTTTTATCACCAATAATCAATAGTGACATCAGTGAGATCAGACTGATGATTGGTGGTCAGAACACACTACAATATTTTATCCAGGTACAGATGTAACCCTCCTGGTGTATTGGTTAAATTAGTGACCGTGTTAACTGGTGACTTTGTCTCTGATACTCTGATGACTATCTCACCTTCTCCTCCTCTTCTATGCTGCCTCATATTCGTTTATACTGCATCTACATATTTTGACCACAGGGGGCGCCAGATCCAGCTAAACTCAGGTGTCTTATAGTTGCTTTAAATTCAGTATTTCCTGCTTGTCCCTGAGGATGTATGGTGGAATATTTGCAGGGGCATCCTTCTGATCTGAGCTACTTCAAACACACGATGTGTGATTTATCGCACAGATGACAGGTAGATGTCTCATTTTAGCACCGAAGCACAGGAACAAAACTACTCTCTGGCTCTCTCCTTTACCTGACTCACCAGACAGACTGGTTCATATTTCCATGGCATGGAGTCTCTACAACATCAACAGTGTTTGAGAAGAGTGCGACCTTTCTTAAAAGAACTTGGAGATAAATCAATTCAGCAATGTAAAGAAGTCACAGAATACATTAAGAGGAGGTGGGAAATGGACGGCAATTTGTGCATTTCGAGTGAAAGTTGGGGAAAGATCTGTTGACTTCAATGAAGCACAACAGGATCCAATACGTGGCGAGAGTTTGGCTGGAAGAATATTGTAAGGTTCTTTATCACACCCATTCAAAAAAGACACCACAGAAGTGGAGATTCATGTTGGAGACTCGTTGGGTCGTCTGGAGCTAACCATTTTCATATTTTCTGGGATTGTAATGTAATAAACAGCTATTGGTTGCAGATATGCAACCATATAAATGACGTATTTGGCTCCAAAATAACCTGCACATTTGAAGCAGTATACTTTGGGGATGTAAATGTTCATAACTGGAAAAAAGAGGATAAAGGACTACTAGCAATATTACTAGTAGCAAGCAAAAAAGCCATCACAAGAAAATGGCTAGAAGTGGAGTCTCCAACAGTGGAAGAATGGATCAACAATGTCCACGAGATCTACGTGATGGAAAAACTTTCTTTCACCCTCAGGATCCAAAAGGACAAATTTTATGAAGCACGGACAAAATGGACTGAGTATGTAAAACCCATAAGATCAGATTTTTTTGTAAGAATGTATGTATTTTATTTTATTTTATTTTGGCTGTAAAGGTACTTTTTCCACTTGTGTTGATAAAGGTGATAACTAGAGACAGCTGTATTTATGTGCCGGGGGAGGGGCGGCGTTTGGGCCATGCAGTGTTTGTTATTGTCCATCAAAATGGGCGAAACTGGGAACAATGGCAGGCTGAGTGGCCAATTATCACCCAGCAGTTACGCTTCACCCCCCCTTCAATCTCCCTGCAGTAACTCCGAAAACAGGGCATTCAAAACACAAGATTAACGCTTTTAAACATCACAGTTGTGTTACTTTTTTCATTGGATGAGTAGTTTAAATGTCAGACGTGCATAAAATGAGAAAAAACGAAAAATGATCGTTTTGGAGAAAACGACTTTGTATCCATTTTTCTCAACCAGCAGAATTCTGACTTACAGGAACTTTATCTGGCTTCGGTCACAAATTTTAACCAACACAATATTAGAGCAGGCCAGGGCTGAAGAATTAAAAAAAATACTTAATTGTAGTGATTTTGACTCGTATTGCAACTTTAAGATGAATTTTAGCATTGAAGGGGGGGTGATAATTTTTATTTAATCCTCATATTTAATAAGAAAAATATACAAAAATGAAGAAAGTAGGTTTTTTAGTAGACTATTCCAAAAAAAAAGGGACATGAATGATTGCAGGACACGTAATACATGACATCTCTGCTGCAAAAAAAAATGTAAACAGATGTTTTGTCCCAAATTTCAGGTTAAAGAAATATTGCAGCTTCTGTGATTTGAAAATTGAAGCAGGCTATATTGTGATTTAATCTAATTTTAGATGAATTTCCGAGCCCTAGTCAGGTGCACCACTGCAGAGGAGTAAACTACAAAACCCAGGCTTGGCTGGCAGTCATGTCAGGATTGTTCACCATCAGTGGAGCCAGCTGGTAAATCGCACTCCTAATGACGCTGTCAGGAAAACAACAACATCTGGTCCGGTGTGGGTCTTTGCTCTTCTTTGTCCAGTTCTGATCAAACTGCTGTGATCACTGCTTCCAGGCTGATCTCTTCACTAGCCGCCATTGTTGACAGGGTTGCAGTAACTCCAACTAGACCACACCTGTAGCTGCAGAGAATTTCTTCTAAAATGATGCTGACCGGTCTGGTCTTTCTCAGACAGGAACAAACCTGTCAGCTTAAAGCCGTCTAAGATGGCTCTGTCTGATGATAGACCTGGAATCTGGACAATCCACTAGCTTTGGAAGGTTATTCGTGCTAGAGTCTACCTGAAAAGGTTGTCAGGCATGACTCATGTGGACTAAGGTAGGGGACGCAGTAATCATGAATCTGTGCACACATACAGGGCACTCGTCAGCCAGTTGAGCTGTAAAGTCACGTCTTAACATCTCCTGTTGTGTCTGCACACCTGCTCACCCTCTGCGCCATAGATGTGGAGGTACAACATGAAATCTGACCAGCCTTTCAGGGTTAGTGCAGTCAAGCAGATGTCTGAAATGTATTTGAATGCTCCATGTTAGTGTGTGCTTCCTCTCATACAGGGATGAAGCGCAGCGGTCTCTGGTGGTTTACTCACACATGGGTCTGCTGCCCGGTCCAGATCGACTCCCGGGGATCTCCTGTCCGTTCCGGTCGACACACCAGCAGTGCCCGGTGCTGCCATGACACTGCATGGGTGCGTACTGACCGTTCTCGTCACACGTGGGGATGTACTGTCCCACCGGAGGCCGAGGGCCACGAGGACCGTACTCCGTCACCCCGAGGACGCTGTCTCTGTGAGACTCACACTGAGTTTTTGTCCTCTCTGAAGAAAAAGACAGCAAACAGACTCTGGAGTGAGACAGACAGCATGAACAGTCACAACCTTATCATTAAAGCTCATTTCTGTCTTTTAGTCCTCTGGCTCCAGTTCAGCCACACATCAGCTGCCTCATCCCTCGTAAACTGAGACAAATTCCTTTTGCTATTCAGAAGAAAATGAAAAACAGGCTCCAGCTGGCAGCAATCTCCTCATTCCCAAACACTCTTCTCATCCAAATGGTTTGAATAAACAAAAAGATCAGTTCCCTATTTTTCTATTATCGAGCCTGTACCTGGAATAAAAACTGTCATCATAAATACACGGCTACAGCATCATACTACTGTAAAACTCCACATACAACCATGCTCTGGTTATGTAAGATGTCAGGGTGTTTTATCAAAAAAAGGCGACATCCCAACGCCCACCTGAAGAACACTGGAAGCCGTCGCCGTAGTAACCCTGCCTGCACTGGCAGGTAAACGATCCCTGGGTGTTATAGCAGACGGCGTCCTGGTGGCACCTGCCTGGCTGGCACTCGTCGATGTCTGCAGGCAGAGAGAGAGAGAGAGAGAAGACATAAACCACACTGGCTGCAGAAACTTCTGCACATCCACATATGGATGCATCCACACTTCAAACCATTTTATCCTGTGTCTAAAAGCTACCAGTCTGTGTCTGAGCGGAGGTGGAAATGTTCTCATGCTCTTTACTCCAGCAGAATCACAGCATGAATGAATAAAAACAAGGTTTGTCCGTCTTTTCTAGCACCAGAATCAAGCACTGCTCAAGCTCACAGCTGTAGTAAATTCTGTATTCATGCAAATACGTGTTTATTTTACAAATCTTTAATTTCCCTATCATATAAAAGCAGATATTAATCTTTTACTTTATATATTTAAATTTATTGAAGCAGGACAATCTCAGTGAGATTGACACTCTAATTGACAAGAGTGCCCTGGTGAAGACAGACAGCAGCACATTTAACACTAGAAACACAGATCAACCAATCCTGAGTCACAGAGCAGAGCGTCATCGATAAAAACATCCGTGACCTGATCCGTTTAAGGAGGCCAGCTCAGCCACACATGCATGTTCCTGCTGGAGACTCCAGGCTAGCAGCAGCAGTCTGAAACTCCTTTGACCATCTCAAGACAGACTCCAGGCACAGACAGCAGAAATGAGTCATGTGACTGAGTCACAGAGCGAGGAGTAAAATCACACAAAGATGACTAAAGTAAGAAGAGCCTTACAAATAAAGATACGCCAGTGATTCTGTCAACGAGTGTGCCATGATGCCTTTAGGACTACCTAAACCTCACTGCTCCAGGGTAAACAGTATCTACAGATTTAAGGCATTGGCAGGATGCATGCATAGATACAAAACCAGCAGACTTTTTCTGAAGTAAGCTCTGAATGACCAAAACTATGTTTGATAGGAGTTAAGCTGGGACCCCAGGTTTGGCAGGGTGCAGAGAACACACTTCCATGATTTGGTATCAGATTTAGGTAGGAGAATAAATGCTTGGACTAAAAGTTCGGACTAAAATGTGAGGACTTTTATGGACTAAAACTAGACTAAAATGTTCTTGAGTTTTCGTCGACTTAAACTGGAAGACGTGATCAAAAGACTTAAATTAAAAATAGCTGCCAAAATGAACACTGATATAATACAGCATGGTACAGTATGGTATGATAGGATGTGATACGATCTGATTCAACATAATACAATACGATAAGACTGGAGTCCAGCCTAGGGTACCTCACAAAGCCCTGGACGGGCTCCAATACGTCCAAAACTCTGCTGCCAGGGTTCTCACCCGCCCCAGGCCCTGGCAGCACTCCGACCCTCATCCACCTCCGCTGGCTCCCAGTTAGATTTCAAATCAAATACAAAATCACTTACAAATCCCTTCATGCCCCTCAGTACCTCTCTAACCTCCTTCAGCCATGTACCCCAACCCGGAGCCTCCAGTCCTCAGACTCAGCGTTCTCACTGTTCCCACCACCAAACTTCACACCTTTGGAGACGGAGCGTTCAGGACTACAGCCCCCATCCTCTGGAACTCCCTACCTGAAGCATCAGCAATGCTCCATCCTTGGACACGTTTAAAAAACTTCTCACCACCTGATCACCACAGTTTACAGTCTCTCCTAGACCTGCCCCCTACATACACTTAACCCCCTGGTACCCCTTGAGCCAAAAATGCACACTTAGTTGATATTTTTTTTAAACTTTGTCCTTTTTCACATTAATATCATCATGTATTGTATTTTTTGTTCATTTTTGCACAGTTTTCAAAATCCTGTCCCAGCCACAACAACCAGCCCAACATAAATAAACCTTTTTTACAGTGTTAATATCCCTGCTGTGTTAGAGTCCCCACTGAAACCCATTCAAACCACTGCTTTTGATTCATACGCCATTAAGGCATGAATCATACATTTTCTGGGCTTCATTTGAGAGTCGGGGCTTTACGTTTTTATCTGGACCATTTTTTACCCTGTGATGTCACTTTTACCATATATGGGCGAGGGCAGGAAATCCATGTTTGTTCCACCAGATTTCAGTGTTACACTGCCCTCTGCTCCCCTTCTCACTAACTCTCTGAGGTTTGGTCTGAGTGCAGATCAGTGTGTGAGTCTGTGAGTGTGTCTGTGCAATAATCAAAAAGGAATTAATCTGCTTTCCATGTAGTATACTGAAAAAGAAAAGAGAAAATTGTTCATTTTCTATCTAAAAGTGCAGTGACACCAGGATTAAAACATGGCATTTAAAGGGTTAAAAATGTTAAATGAATGAGTATTTGACATTTATGGTAAGGGCTGACCTTAAATGAGAGAAATATAATTCATTAACAGTAAAACAATTTTGAAATGTATGATATTTATAACATGATTTTAAGGTGTGCATTTTTTGTGCAGAAGGGTGAAAAACGTGAGTATTTTAGAATAACTGACCTCACAAAAAAACTAATAATGCATTTTAACCAATGTTGCTACTAATCAAAGACACATGCCAGGCTGCAGTCATCCATAAATAAGTTAGTCACTCTCAGTGTAGCAGCTTGAAAAAAATCAATTAGTGTTTTTTCATCAAAAATTGTGTTTGTTTCCATTACACACATGGCAATTAAAGGGTTAAAAGATGTGAAAAATATTGAGTATTTGGTGTTTTTGTTAATGGCACAAGTTGATGAAACAAGGAAAAAAAAATTAAACAATTAAAAATAAATTAATATAACTTTTTTTTTTATTTACAGTAATAACCCCCCCTCTGCATTTTTGGCTCACTAGGAGGAAAATGAGGCAGCAATTTGAAGGAATACCAGAGGGCTAAGTTAGTGTTTGTCTTGTTTTCCACTCTTCTGTAAAGCAACCTTGGGTCTCATGAAAGGCACTATATAAGTCCAAGCTATTATTATTATTATTATTATAGGATATGATATGGAAGGATTTGATATTTGGGAAGAACAGAATATGATACAGTAAGACCTGATACAATATGATAAACTATAAAATGATCCGACACGAAATGATGCGAAATAATACATTTTGCTACAATATAAAATTTAACACAATGGGATATGATGTGATATGATAGGCTATTTGATATGATCCAGTGCACGTTGATATGAAATGATACGTTACTATAGGGTAGAATGTGAAGAGACAAACTTGGGGAAGTTTGTCTCAGACTCTAAGCCCACCAGTCTGGGCTGTCAGCAGCTAGTTCAGGTCTTACTGGAGACCTCACATATCAAAGAAAGCAACAGGGTTAAATACGGTCTGTTACTGCACAGCATGGATGCACCCAGTCAGACGGTACCACTGAAGCCTGGGAGGTTAAAATCCAGCTGCTGACTGCCATGCTCTCAGTCTGAAGGGTTAGGGTTAGGGTTAGGGTTATCTGTCTGATGTAGAGCAGCAGTGTAACAGTTCAGCTGGGTTTCACTCCATTTACTCTGTTAAACTTTGTCCTACACCACTCTCTTCCTCATTATTAGACTCTGTCAGGGCCTCTGGAGACATTAATGTTACAGGAGGGGGTCAGAGCAGAAAACAGACCAACGTTAGTGAAGAAAACACAGGTAGATGGTGGTATTTATTGTACTGCACTGATGTGTCTGACTAGGAAGAATCTAAACAGGGTCAACAGTACTTGGAGTCTACTTTGGGCCTCAGAAGATTCTGGGTTTTTAAACTGGGCCAAGTCACCCTAAGGAGTGGAAAAGGCTGCTCTACGTGGTTTTTAGGGTATGTTGTTACTTCCTGGGAGTGAATGCTTCTAAGGAGGGGCCAAAAAAGAAACGGACGCCGACTCAGGCCCTCAGAAAGAGCCGTGCATCTGCTGTCCATGTTTCAGAGCAGAAGTGTTACATAAGAGCCTTCACCTCCCCCGGAGAACAGATGGTTTCACTCTTACAGCCTCACGTCTGTGTAATGGATTTAGAACCTGGACTCCTTCTCTTTGAGGAATATCCTGATCGTTTTCCACTCTGCATGTTGACAGAGAACCGTCGCCTTCACTGCTGGGCATGCTCAGACGTGTCCCATGACGTTGGGCTGAAGCACAGACGGACCTCAGTAACAGCAGACCGGTGTAACGCTTGATCTCAGCCATCATCACATGATGAAGGACGGCCTGTTTCAAAGCTCTCCTTGTATCTGTAACGACTCTGACACTCCAGATTAGTCCAGGAATGTCAAACATTTTCTCTGCCAGAGTTTCTCCCTCCTCTACGATGAGGGCTCTCTGAAAACATCGCTCCTGAATGATCCGCTCTCTGGCAGCAAAGTCAGATCTCAGATTTCACTGCTCTGCAAAAATCAACAAGTTTGAAGCCTGCAGAGAGCCAACACTCAGACCACATCAGCATTACATTACTGTCAGTTTGAGTGTGATGTCAGGAGGCTCTCAGTCCAAACTATAACAAAAGATGAGAAGGAGAGACTCCATGAGACATTTACTACATTAGACCAAGCTTTTGTTTTCATGTACGTATTCCAGGTAATGAGAGAGAAAAGCCGTTAAAAGTGGCCTCCCTGGTTAACACTGGAAGCTACCCACAAAGCATTCATGAAATACTGGCAGTGTAAACCAGGAAGACCACTTTTAACAGCTTTTCTCTCCAATTATTAGACACTCGTCCATGAAACCAAAACACTGTTTTACTGCTTATGAATGTAATTTTCATTCAACAGAATCCTCAAATGAGAAGTAGGAAACTTCTACGGCTTTGAAAACTCAAATGGTAAATACACCAAGTGGACAAAAGTATTCAGCCACCTAACCATTACATCCACAGGGACTGTACTGACATTCTAATCAGACTTATGTACTTTATGTGGATTTGGCCTCCTTCTGCAGCTCTAACAGCCTCCACTCTTCTCTGAAGGCTTTCTGCAAGATTTTAGAGAGTTTCTGTGTTACCAGTCAGACAGGTAACGTTCTCCCAGCATCCTCCAGACCCAGACTCACCATCTGACTGTAAACAGAGAAGATGATTGGTTACGCCACAGAACACGTCTCCGCTGCTCCACAGTCAGTGCGTTTTACTCCACTCCATCTGATGCTCTCATTGGACTTGGTGACGTGAGGCTTGCATGCAGCTGTTGCCATGGAAACCCATTCATGAAGCTCCTGCTTCAGGTTTAGTGTTTACATTAGTGCCAGAGGAAGTTCAGAACTCTTCAGTGATGGGATCAGCAGAGACTCAGAGACTTTTACCCATGATCCTTAGCAGTCGTTGACCCTCTCTGTAATTTTACCTGGTCTTCTGCTTCACGGCTGAGCTGCTGTTGTTCCTAAACTCTTCCACTCTCTAATAACATCACTGACAGCTGACTGTGGAATATCCAGCAGGGATGAATTATGTCAAAGGTTTCACCATCACAGAACCACACTGGAGTCTCTGAGCTCTGCAGAACGACCGTTCAGGATCACAGATGTCTGAGCCTGGTGAGGATTTTAGACACCTGTGGGTCTGACTAAAACACCTGAATTCAATAATTAATAGGTGTGACCAAATACTTTTGTCCACATGGTGTATTTACAGCTTCATTCTGTGAGAAACATAACTGTTGAGCTATTGAACTAGAATGTGTGATAGTTTGAATCTGTTATGAGAACAGAACTAGAGCTTTGTAGAAACATGAATTAAAGCAAACACTGGATTAAACAAGCTTTAACTCAGGTACAGTAATCACTCATTAATTCAGTGGCTCTCCGTCTCTCTCTGTCTCTCTCCCTCTCTCCGTCTCTCTCTGTCTCTCTCTGTCTCGCTCCCTCTCCCTCTGTCTCTCTCCGTCTCTTGCCGTCTCTCTCTGTCTCTCTCCATCTTTCCCTGTCTCTCTCTGTCTCTCTCCGTCTCTCTCTGTCTCTCTCCATCTTTCTCTGTATCACTCTGTCTCTCTCTGTCTCTCTCTGTCTCTCTCCCTCTCTCTCTGTCTCTCTCCGTCTCTCTCCGTCTCTCTCCGTCTCTCTCCATCTCTCTCTGTCTCTCTCCGTCTCTCTCCGTCTCTCTCTGTCTCTCTCCATCTCTCTCCGTCTCTCTCTATCTCTCTCCACCTCTATCAGTCTCTCTCTGTCTCTCCGTCTTTCTCTGTCTCTCTCTGTCTCTCTGTCTCTCCGTCTCTCTCTGTCTCTCCGTCTTTCTCTGTCTCTCTCTCTGTCTCTCTCTGTCTCTCTCTATCTCTCTTCACCTCTATCTGTCTCTCTCTGTCTCTCTCTGTCTCTCTCCATCTCTCTCAGTCTCTCTCTGTCTCTCTCCGTCTCTCTCCGTCTCTCTCTGTCTCTCTCCGTCTCTCTCCGTCTCTCTCTGTCTCTCTTCATCTCTCTCTATCTCTCTCCGTCTCTCTCTGTCTCTCTCTGTCTCTCTCCCTCTCTTTCCGTCTCTCTCTGTCTCTCTCCCTCTCTCTCTGACTCTCTCTGTCTCTCTCTGTCTCTCTCCCTCTCTCTCTGTCTCTCTCTGTCTCTCTCTGTTTCTCTCTCCCTCTCTTTCCATCTCTCTCTGTCTCTCTCTGTCTCTCTTCCTCTCTCTCTGTCTCTCTCTGTCTCTCTCCCTCTCTCTCCATCTCTCTCTGTCTCTCTCCCTCTCTCTCTGTCTCTCTCTGTCTCTCTCCCTCTCTGTCTGTCTCTCTCTGTCTCTCTCCCTCTCTCTCCGTCTCTCTCTGTCTCTCTCCGTCTCTCGCCGTCTCTCTTCATCTCTCTCTGTCTCTCTCCACTTCTATCAGTCTTTCTCTGTCTCTGTCACAAACATACATTCAGTGTCTCCAAGCTTTACCTTGGCAGCTTCTCCCATTTCCTACGAAGCCGGGCAGGCAGGAGCAGATGTAGGATGAGCCTCCGGTGTAGCTGCACTGAGCACGCTCAGGAATGTCACACGAATGGGTTCCTTCTTCGCAGGCATCCACGGGTCGATCAACCTCTGAGGGGAACAAGAGAAGAAGAGAACTGATTATTTGTTTCTTTATGTAGGGATGGAGATGAGGGGAAAACAGGCGCTTTAACTGAAACTGAGAGTCCTCCTCACCCACGCAGGTCTGCCCATCACCGGCGAACTGATACCCGTCTTCACACTCACAGCGGAAGGTCCCGGGCTGGTTGTTGCAGATGGCGTGGGAGCGGCAGATCCCAGGAGTCTCAGCGCACTCATCAATGTCTGATAAAGAGAGGAGACTAATAGATCAGATCCTCATAATCCCAGACATCAGCTTTGAAGTCTGGATTAGAATCAGTGCTTGCCTTTATCAGAGACCAAGAAGATAGCTTAATTACAGATAACGTCGGTCTGGAAGACTTCCTTCCTTTCTTCAGGCTCTGACCTAGACTCTGATTCTCTCTAATAGAGACTTCCAGAGGACCTGAACCACACAGCACACGCTGACCTGGTCTGACAGTGAAGGGACTTTGTTTACTTGTGCTAATTGGAAAGATTGCTCAGTTCCCCCAGAAGGAAGGCTTTAAAAAGTCGGAGTTAATTAAACCACGGCTGCAGACGATGCTCCAATCATTTCATGTCGTTTAAAGATGAAAATAACGGGGAAAAGTGAGAATCAAGAGGCTGCTACACTCTGCAACGATAAAGAAAACAAAGCCGGTGTTTAGGAGAGTTTAGGCTGGCCACACACTAGACCAAGTACGTCTGCACCGGGGCCAGATTTAGTCCAGACAGAAACTCCAGGGGCCGGACTTTCAAATACACACAAAATAAATAAATAAATATTTTGGTCTGATTGAAATATCATTGTAGTAGTATTTGTATTTTCCGTCAAAACGCAGGTCATCACCAGTGAGATCTATCACTATATTTCTACTGCCACTGCATTAAAAACAGCCATGATTCTGTCCTGAAATCACTGCATGGGCTCAGGAACATTCCAGAAATCATTGTCTGTCAACACAGTTGGCCATGCCATCCACCAATGACAGTTAAAGCTGGATCATGGAGAGAAGAAGCCATATGTGAACAGGATCCAGAAACACCGCCATCTTCTCTGGACCAAAGCTCATTTAACATGGACTGAGGAAACATGGAAAACTGTTCTGTGGTCAGAGGAAACATGGACAACTGTTCTGTGGTCAGAGGAAACCCCAGACGCGTGTCCTGTAGACTAAAGAGGAGAGGGAGCATCCAGCTGGTTCTCCTGGCTCAGGTCTAAAGCCTGCATCTCTGATGGTATGGGGTTGCATTAGTGCCTATGGCGTGGGCAGCTCTAACATCTGGAGAGGAACTATCAATGCTGGAAAGTAGAGAGAGCTTTAAGAGCAGCATATGCTCCCATCCAGACAACGTCTCTGTCAGGGAAGGCTGCCACGATTTTAGTAAGACCATGCTAAACCACAGACCACATCCTGGCCTTCTACCTTCAGACCTACATCACTCAGAAGAGTACAGGACCTTAGATTGTTCCTTCTCAGGATCTTTATTTGCTGTCTGTCCCAAAGGTCAGAACTGAACTGGGAAAAAAGGCGTTTAAATTTGCTGCTCCCTCTGCCTGGAATGATTTACAAAAGAGTTAAAACTTGATGAACTGATCTCTTTGGACACTTTTAAGAGAAAGTTGAAAGACTTGGAGGCAGACACATCTGGATGCTAATCTTTTGATGAATTCTTAATTCTGGCTGATCCTGGTAAATAGCTGCTTAAATTAATAATAATAATAATAATAATAATATCTTGAGTTTATATAGCGCCTTTCAAGAAACCCAAGGACGCTTTACAGGAACTCATAGACATGGACAAACTATGTGAGGGTAGGATGAGTGTGAGGGTGGTTTAGTGAAGACTGTAGGCTGTGGTGAACAGGTGGTGCTTCAGGCGTTTTTTGAAAATGTCCAGAGATGGAGCGCTACGGATGTCTGCAGGAAGAAAATTTCTTATGTGTTTTATTTTGCAAATGGACGACATATCTTATGTATGACTGTTTTCATGCTGCTGTCTTAGCCATGACACGCTTGAAAAAGAGATTTTTAATCTCAGTGAGGTTTTCTCCTGGTTAAATAAAGGTTAAATTAAAAAAACATCCAGCATGGCTTCACAGGAGAAGAGTCCAGGTCCTAAAGTGGTCTGCCTGCAGTCCAGACCTTTCAACATTAGAAAACATTTGGAGCATCAACAAAGAAGACCCAGGACAAGAATGGGACAACATTCCTCTCTCAAGACTCAACTGAACTGGTCTCCAAAAGAAGGGATGATGCACAGCAGTAAACACGGCCCTGTCCCTACTTTTTTGAGATGTGTTGCTGCCATCAGATTCAAAATGAGCTGATATTTTCCTGAAATAGTCAAATGTCTCAGTTTAACATTTATCATGTTGTTTATGTTTTACTGTGACTAAAATATGGGTTTATAACAGGGCTCATCAAGACCATCTGCATAAGGGCCAGATCTATTCTCCACAGAGACCCTGGGGGCCGGACTTTCAAATCCACAAAAATTCAAGAAATATTTTGGTCTGACTGAAATATTATTGTAGTAGTATTTGTACTTTCTGTCAAAACTCAGGACATTTTTAGTCATTACCAGTGAGATCTATCCCTATCTATCCTCATTTTTGACACTTTAACCATTTTTTGATATTTTTGCCTCTTAAACTCTTTTTTTCAATTCTTTAGCCCATTATTACGGAAGAGTATTGGGGCCACTGAAAAAATAATTTTGAGACGAAAAATTTTTTTTTCACTTGTGAGAAAAAAGTCAGAATTCTGAGATTAAAGTCAGAATTCTGAGATTCTGTACATTATAATCCACTTTTTCTGCATGTTTCATTCTCTCTCAGCCACTCTTTTATCCATTTTGACACTTTTCTTCTATTTTCCACTTTTTAATCCCTTGTCATTAATTCTTTGCACTATTTTTGCCTCTTTTAACCCTTTTTAATACTTTTTGCCACTTTTGTCCTCATTTGCCAATTGTTGCAAGATTTTAACCCCTCTTAACCCCTTTCCTGCATGTTTTACCCACTTTTATCCATTTTTGACACTTTTGAGCCCCTTTTCATTTCATTTTTTCAACATTTAAATCAATGTTTGCCACTTTTCACCCATTTTGCCACTCTTTAATTCCCTTTTTCCAGCTTTGCCAGGCTATTTGTGCTCTTTTTACCACTTTTAACCCATCTTTGATACTTTTTGCCTCTTTAACCCATTTTTTTCCTTTCTTAACTCCTTTTAAACCACTTTTCCAGCAGGTTTTATCCTCTTGGTCCCTCTTTTCTTCATATTTTCACACTTTTTAACTGCTTTTCATTACTGTTTTTGCACTATTTTTGACACTTCTAACCTTTTTTTAGATACTTTTAACCCTTTTTCCTGTTTTCACCAGTGTTTGTCCCTTTGTGCCACTCATATAACCATTTTACCATTTATCACCCATTATTTTTCTAACTCTTGCCAACCTTACCCCTTTAAGTGTGACTGAAAGTAAATTTCTATAGAGACAGATGAATGTTGAGTCATTCTAAAACTATTTCATATTAGTTGTTTGTGGGATGATTTAACAGCTGCAGACATTTAAAGCCAGAGGATACTCTTTAAACCACAACATCTTCTTTTCCTCCTTTTCTGAATTAATGATCTTTGGGGGGCCGGACAGGGAGCTTTGGGGGGCCTGATATGGCCCCCGGGCCGCCGGTTGATGATTAGTGGTTTATAAGATTCAAACATCATTTAATTCTTTTTTTATTGTCATTTTAAAGCGACCCAACTTTTTTGGAAATGAGGTCGTTTTAATAATTGTGCCATTCTTACCGTAGCATGTGCGTCCGTCCCCATTAAAACCAGCAGCACACTGACAGCTGAACTGCGTCCCCTCTCCAGGTCGACATACGGCGTTGGTGTCACATCCGTGTCTCCCGGTGAAACACGGGTTCTCCTGTGGCTGCCCTCCTGAGGAGTAAACGGGTACTACATCATTAATACCAATGAATTCATCAGACACAGGGTCAGACTTCAACAACAGCCCAAACTCTCATCTGGACCCTCCTTGGTCAGGAAGGAAGTGAGCAGAGACAAAACAGGAAGTCTCTGAATAACCTCCATGACCTCACCATTGACGTCCCCAATCCTGTTGCTCATGGCGAACCGGATGAGCTCATTATTGGCATCGTACATGACGAAGACCTGGTCCACGCTGAGCATCTGAGTGGGTTTCATGTCTCTCAGAGCCTCGCCGTGCTGGCAGCTCTGGAAGGTGATGGTCTGGCGCCACTGGTACGTCCTGGTCTCTGTGGAGCCGTCGGGGAGGCTCACCACGTACTCCCGAGTGGAGGAGGAAGTTATCACTGCGAGGAGAGAGAGGACGCCAGGATGTAAAAACCTCTCTGTCATCACTCCCTTTATTCAGTCAACCTGTAGTCTGAAACAGATCGTCTCTGAGGGTTATTACTGCACACATGTTTCCATCAGCTAAATCTAGAATTAGTAAAGAGTAAAAATGAGTAAATGTGAGTAAAACTGATATAAAATTAGGTGTAGACCTGCCCTCTTCATCTGTTGAGATAACAGGTTATAAAGAGCTGCCAAGACTATGCTGCATATAAGAGGACCTGCATTTAATATTAAAGCAGGAAAAGTAGGGGTTTTAAAATCAATAAGAATGTTTTTCCAAGCACCAAACCCAGGAGAAACCAGAAGGAGGTCTCTCTCTGAGTGGGCGGTATCTTACGGTTGCTGCTGTACTGGTAGATCTCAGAGTAAGGGTCAATCTGCACGGTGGAGCCACGCGGGACCTCGGGCACCCGGCCCTCCATGGTGGTGCTCACCACCAGGTGGTCGTGCTCGTCGATGCCTTTGAACTGCTGCGTGATGGTCAGCTTCTCATTCCCCGGCAGAAAGGTCACCTCGGCCTGCCGTGTGAACTCGCCACCTACAGAGGACGGAGACGAGGAGGTTAACTCGGAGCCCGGCCCCGGATGAACTTTGGCTTTCTGGCTGAGGTAATGTGAGGAGAATTCAGCTGGACAGAGTAATGCTGCAGCTGTGTGGCAAAATGCTTGTAGCAGTTGTGTCCAGAGATTTATGCTTCTAAAAACTTCACTCCTGCTTTTTTTCTACCAGAGCAAAGCCACAAAATCACACAGGAAGCAGCGAGGTCTTAGATAATCCCATCATGCAAACGCAGTGGTAGAAACGCTTTCTCACCAATGATACTGAAGCCGTTCTTGAAGCCAGGCTGCTCCAGGGCAAACGCCCACCCGATCACACCACCCAGGGCGGCCAAGGGCTGCAGCGAGGGCCCCAGGGTGTACGGGATGTCACTGATGGCCACATACGATCGACCGTCATTCACAACAACATAGGAGTGCAGGTCGTTGCTGCTGAACTCCACCGGAGAGTTTCCAACGTACACTTTTCCATGCATTTTACCGTTCATCCTCTGAGGCTTTCCTGCAAAGATAAATCAGTAAAACATCAGCCACAGAGAAGAGCAACAGATCAGGAGAGCTTTAGAAGTCAAGTAATGAGCAGTACTATTGCAAACATCATGATCTAATTCCCATTAAAAAACAATGGCATCATGAAGAAGAAGTGCAATCTACCCTCTGCCACACACTGGATCCCGTTTCCGTAAAATCCAGGTCTGCAGTGGCAGCAGTATCCACTGGCGTAATCTTTGCAGTCGGCAAACTGGGAGCATTTATTTCTGTTGTTAGCACAAGTCCCCAGGTTATAGGAAAACACTGTAAAACACAAAAGAACAGCAATCAGGTTTATGTCTAATGAGCTAGATAACAACAAAAACGTAAAGACAGCAGACATTTAGAAATGACTGAGTGAAGTTAAGAATCTTTAGGAGA